>NC_066854.1:13102775-13332775 GCF_001640805.2 Lates calcarifer
GCTCCCATTAAAACCTCCTGAATGAAGGAATCCCACAATAAAAACAAGCTGAGCATGAAGGAACAAGATATGCTAACGTTAGCGTTGTGTCCGCTGAAGAGCGCCAAAAAAAAAAAAAAAGAAACATTTTTAACATGACACTGCTACTTTATTCAGTGTCTTCTCCTCATTGGGTCCATTTCTTTTGTGAGGATAATTCTCCTCCCGGTAAAAACCTCCTCAACGGATGAGCACAGGAGGAATCTAAACCTTGAAACACAATACAGCCCCTGCTGGGTACAACTGTCACCCAGCTGGACATTGTACGCACTTGTAGAAAACCCTGAAGCAGCAATGGCTGTCGCACTGGATGGTGAAGAGCGAGCAAAACTTGAAGGTTTATCTATGATCCAGCTCTCATCTGAGGTCATGAGCTTTGAGCAGTGACTGAAAAATAATATTGTGTATACAAATAAGAGAGAAAAAAGAAAATGAAATGAGGTTCCTTCACAGGGTTTCTGGACTTACCCTTAAGAACAATCCCCTTTGGGAGTGTTTTTTTTTAATGTTTTTGATGTATGTCAATCATCACACTCATTATATGATCATATTAAATTAAGATTTACTGTAATTACAGTGACAAGAGGTGTAAGAGGTGGAATCAACTAAAAACCGGCTGAGCTGGTGATGTCTGCTGCTTCCTGCTGCAGATTCACTGAACTGCATCATTGCATTCTTGCGAGTTTTGAGTCCAACTTGACACAAGTATAAACTCCTAACAGTCCAAACTGGAATGAGCTGTAGTCTGCATTGGGGATGGCAAAAGTCCTAACCACTTCACCCCTATTCTTTAGAGTTATGACCCACTCAGTTTTAATATTAAGATACTAACAAACACTTCTTTGCTGTTGTGTAAATTGCCCATTCTCTGCACAAAATAACCACTGTCTGGTTTTAATTTACCCCAGAAAATGTATATTTTAATTCACCCCGCTGAAGGTCTAATTTACTGCTGAATGTGTGCCCCATGTTGCTACAATGAACTCCAAGCTTACTGTGTGTGTGTGTGTGTGCTAATTAGTTTGGTAATATGTTGCACTGAAGCACAGTGGCTGACATAATAAGAGCCGTAGGGCGGGTGCTGCTTTATTATCTGATCTCGTTGCCCTGTCTTCAAGAGGGGCTCGGTGTTAAAATCTAGTCTTAGCAGCCTCATTATTTCAACAAATCTAGGTCCAGGTAAAACTGTGCATAACACAGAGTGGGAGGAACAGAGGTAGAAGGTCATCCACCCATGTACAGAACACATAGAACATGTGATATCATGGACAAAGCTAAGCTGTGTGAGAAATGAAAGGAGCATTTAGGGTTTAAGAGCTTCAACCATTCTCATCCATCATATCAGGCCTGGACCAATCTGACTGATGACGTCTGAATTGTAATGAAAAGCCAGAGCGATGTTTATATACGCATCTCAGTGTAATAATTAGGCAGCAAACATAAAGCACTGAATACAAACATGTCTGAGTCTAATTGTAGCAGCGTCTCTGCAGCAGTCCTACTCCAGAGGGAGATGTGAAAACTAACTAACTGTGTTTCTGGCTGTGATTTTACCACCCCCACTATTTATATCTACAGACATACTGTTTCAGTCAGACAGCAAAATGTCGCTCCGGGCTAGCTTCATAGCAATCTCCCGCTACTTCTTCCAGACTGTCATCTTTTTGTTGTCGCGTTGATTTGTGGGATTGGGAGCATCATCAGGCTACTCTTTTCCTCTGCTGTTTCCTCTGCACTCATGATCCTGCTGGAACAAAATAAAAATACTCTGCTTTTTTCCATCTTGCTAGAGTTGTTCTATTAACACATAACAAAACTATGTGTGTATGTGTGTGCACACACGTATATATTTTTCATCAGGAAACTGCACTTTTCTTTAGTGCTCCTCCAGGAAGACACAAGGTTCTTGCCTCTATTTAGTGCTCCGAGCTCTCAGTCAGTCTGAGCAATTCCCTAAACTACGCAATTTGGCACAAAGCACACTCGACGGGACTCAAAGCCTCCATTTCACTCTCACCGTCCACCAATTAGACCTGAAAGCCATAGGCTCATTAGATCGTCCAGGTTACAGGGTTCTTTCATTCCCCTGACATCTCTTTCACACTAACAAGACAAACTCTGTTAACATGGAGCTTCCAATTATTCAGAAAAATGTGGCAGTGCTGGTAACAATGCAGTGAACGGCCTTTTGTCAGTAATTTGCAGCGGCCCGTCTCCGTGACACGCTCTGAAGAATGGAAATGTAAGACGCTGAATTTTAACACAATGAAAATATTTGTTATTCAGCATGTTGAAGAGCAGCATCTAGCCCTGTTCTGACAACTCGTGTGTCTTCAGTAAGTGAGGACATTCCAAAGTTTGGGATATTCATCTCAATGGGCCCCTGCAGGGATTTTCATGGCAGCATCATGTCATTTCCCCAATTCCCCACATTATGTAGGTGTGATACTAAATCAATGGAACGCCAGCTGACACTGGGCGAGAGGTGGGGTCTATCACAGAGGCTGACATATAGAGATAAACAACCATTCACACTCACATTCACACCTACAGGCAAATAAAACTTTATTAAAATTTTCATTTTTGGAACAAAACAAAGATTGTTCAAGATTTCAAGATTGCCTGTAGATTTAAACAGCGTACAGACTCTAGAGGGCAAACTGGGGGTTCAAACCTGGAACAATCTTGCTGAGTGGCGACAGTGCTAACCACTGCACCACTGTGCAAATGAAGTATACGCATACACAGCACTGTCAGGCCTGGTCTTGTAAGTCTATCTACACTGACTGTATATCTAAGACTTGATGATTAATACTGTGTAGGTGATGAAGTCAAAATCCATACTATACAACAGTATGTGCAGTGTTTTTTAACATAGATGTGCATCATATGCAAACTACTAAAATGCAACAACAAACAAACAAAGAAAACAAAAATAACAGAGAAATAAATCCTTGATAAAAAAAACATTTTCAAACTGACAAACAATGCGGATTTTTAAAATTATTTGTTTTTATCTTACTGATAGTTGTAGTTAATTGTGTAAAATGTGTGTGCAAAATACATGTAAACAAATGCAACTTCTTTATCAGTTTTTGTGACACACTTTTGTATTAACTAATACAATAAAAAACAAAAACTCTGTTGCTGTTGAGAAGACGTAGCACTTAAACGCAATGTTTTCGCGGTGGACTTCATTTCCCATCAGCCATGGCGCTGGGACGACTAAAAAACATCCCTGAGTATACTGGAGTTCTATTTCAGGCTGAAATATTTCACTTACAGTTTGTGTTAACCGAACCAGTTTCTTTTTAGATTGCGTATAAACTTTCTTTGGGCTGATTAGCACACTATCGTCCGTTACTAGCAGCTTTTTCAAATCCTACAACACATACAGCAGCCTGTGTTAGTTTTTATTTGTCCCCTTTCCCTTCATTTTCAACGCGGAACTAAACCCAAGAGTCAAACATGTCTGTTTCAGGCGGCACCTACAAACCTGTGAGCCATGTCATTTTCGACATGGATGGATTATTATTAGGTCTGGAAGCGTACTTCTTGTATTACTTGTAAAACTGTGGCGATACGAAAACCCACCCATTTCCGCTAATGCCGTACTCGCGCGTGGTTGTCACTCCGAACTCCCCAGAAAAAACGTGAAAGTTACTGATTTCTTAGCACATTGCCAAAATAACCTATTACAGTTAACAAATGTGTGGAGTTTTTGTAACGTTGTTGTCTTCGGCTGAATTCGGCATTCCTCTGAAATAGCCATCTCTTCTACAAAGCTGAAAAAACAGCGCTTAGTGTTGCTAGAAGTTCAGCAACTTCTCCAAATGTTATCCAGATGATATGACTCTAGCTGTGACACATTTCATTGACAAAGCTTGTGTATTGGTCAGACATTTACCGAATCAAGTATCTGATCAGCTTGAAAATGGGTGACGTCATGCTCGACGATCATTGGCTGAGCCTGATCACTGCAGATCACCTAATATTTTACTGAATGATATGAGGCTTGGTATTCTAGCCCTGTTTAGGACTGTCTCCTCCATGAAAGGGGCTTTTCTTTTACATTGATAATGCAAATACACATGGTTAGGATTTAGCTCTATTGTTTTGTTAAGGAACAATGTTAAATGCTGCACATTCATAAGGCAGTACATTTGTTTTTGACTTACAGTCTGAGCTCTGTTATATTCTCCTCTGTTCCTTTGCAGGCTAAAATAGGTCTATGGCAGTGCACCAAAGGTTCCTTTCATGTTTAATCCTAAATGACATTTAATTGAAAGCCATTCGTTTTCTTTGTGTATCTCCTCATTTTAGACACAGAGCGACTTTACACCGTGTCCTTCCAGGAAATATGTGACCGATTTGGAAAGCAGTACACATGGGACGTGAAGGCCTCAGTGATGGGGAAAAGTGCTCTGGCTGCCTCCCAGATTATTCGGGACACTCTGGAACTTCCAATGACAGCAGAGGAACTTCTGGCTGAAAGCAGACAAATACAAGAGAGGCTGTTTCCCACTGCCAAACTCATGCCAGGTATTCATGATTTGCCAGTTTCACGATCGTATTTTAGGTCTTTCACAAAAGAATACAGAAATATAAAACAGTAAAATGCCACTGATTTGTTCTCAGCTGAAGAGCGACCTATCATTAGCTCTTGTGTGGGTTGCTGTCCTCTTTTTTTCCCTGCATGTAGGAGTGCTGCTCCCTCTGTGTGTACATGTGTGTATGATGTGCCAGTGTATGCAGATATGGAGCTGTTGGGGCATGTGTGTATGCAATCTACAGTGTTTTTTGTCAGGTATTGAGCACTCCAGCTTCAGTTAGAAAATTATTTTTTCTGATTAATTATAACTAGTTTAAGTAGGTCTCTGCTGTGACTGTGAGTCTCCATTGACTCTGAGGGTTCTCTTAATCCAGTGTGCTACTTTCCCTCATGGTATAACTAGTCAGTCTAATGATCATGAAGACTTAGCTTTCTGTGAATATCAGAAATTGGTTCAGAAATTAAAGCACATCTCATAAATGTGTCACGTAAGGATGGTAATTCAGCAGGTGCAGCAGTCTCATAATTGAATTCATCAGCTGATGTCTGGATTTCATCCTCAGAATGTCACACCATCATTTAATTATAATGGAGAACATTTCATTTGTGCTAGTAATGCTATTGAACAGGAAGACGCTGATTGTCAGGGTCGACGTATCAGAACCATTATGCAGATATTATTGTTTTGTCTGCTCAGTCATAAATGCACGGAGGCTGTTGTTTGGCTGCTGTGTGCTATTATAACATTAGCAGCGCATATTTGTCAGGCTAACATTGAAACATGGTTTCAGTGTGCAGATGTGATAGAAAGCTGAGCAAGTGTTCACTGGGAACGTCACATGCAATGCATGCTGGTACGTTTAGGCAGGTTCTCTGAGCAAGGGAATTTGGTTTCTTTGTTAATATCAAAAATAAGAAAATTCCTGGAATTTTCAAAGTTGTAAACTTTCCATGGGAATTAATAGGAATATATGGGAAATAAAGGGAATAAACATTATTCCCAGCAGGATAATGCTCCCACCACACCACAAAAACTGCTCAGAAATGTCTCGAGGAACACGACAAAGAGCCATGAGGTGTTGTCCTGGCCTCCAGACTCCCCAGATCCCAATCTGACCCAGCATTTGTGGGATTCTCCAGAACAAGTCAGATCCCAGGTCAACAGAGGTGAGCTTTGGGCTCTTTGTCGTGTTCCTCGAGACATTTCTGAGCAGTTTTTGTGGTGTGGTGGGAGCATTATCCTGCTGGGGGAAGCCCCTGACATTGGGGAGTGTTGTTGCCATTGGAGGGGTGTGTGCTTGGTTTGTTTTTGGTGGTACGTGACAAAGTAATGTCCAAATGAATGTCAGGACCAGAGGTTTCTCAGCAGAACAAGATGATTGATGTTATTCACTTCATTCACTAATGGCCATAATGTTATACAGCTGATCAGTGTATACTGGTCTAACCTTAAGCCTTGCATTGCAACATGTGTACCACCAGGTGTGGAGACACTCATACGCCATCTGAAGGAGCACCGTATCCCCATTGCAGTTGCAACTAGCTCAGCTGGTGTGACGTTCCAGTTGAAGACAAGCCAACACAAAGACTTTTTCAGTCTGTTTGACCACATTGTTCTGGGTGATGATCCTGAGGTCAAGAATAGCAAACCTCAACCCGACTCCTTCCTGGTCTGTGCCAGCAGATTCAACCCTCCGGCTTCACCAGAGAAGGTAAGTACTGCAGATTACAGATGTACCACATTTGAAATCATGGTTTGATCTTTTAAATATATTCTCTGCCAGGTCAATCCACTTTGCTGGTGGATTTGGAAGTGATATTTAAATGGTGTACAAATGCATTTAGAGTCAGTGGAGGGCTGTGAGTGGAGGCAACTAGATGCATTTAATACTTTCATACCACATAAAGCATCATAGACCATCCAGGTCCATTTCAGAATTTATTCCATTTGTGTGATACCTTTGCCAAACACAATATAGCAAACATTGTTAATCTAGAGCACCATTATACAGCAGCTATATTCACAGTTTATCTACTCCAGCTCTCTTAAATTACTTGTTAAACTGTTGAAAGCTACTAAAATGTCAACTTTAAAACCTTTAAAACCATTAGTAGGTAAATGGTGGATGGTTTGATATGACAGACGCAGCTCCAAAGCAGAGCACCCTGTTGTATTTTTATCTTATAAAATGTTGGGAAGCGAGAACATTTTACAGATGTAATAATACACAACAAAAAGAACATACATCAAAATTATACATTAATGCTGTAAAAATTCATGGTTGTAGGGTGTACTTTTGCAGATACACAACAGAAGTAACAGTGAACAAGTGTTGACTGTTTTTTTTTCATAAAGTAGCTTGAAAATATCAGTAGATGCTTTTTTTATTAAATTATATTTCTGTTTTTAAATGTCATTGCTTTTTCAAAAGTAATGCAACAACAAAACGTAGTGAGACGATCTCAGATGAACTACATGCTGTCAGTCATCTCCACCTTCTGTCCAGCACCACCACCTAAATTACAGCTCACATACAGCTCCAGTCACATTATTACTCACTAGCTGTTGCCACCTTTTTTCCTCTCTCTCTCTCTTTCTCTAATACTCTGGCCATATAATTTATTCTGTTTAATATGTTATTAACTCTCCACTGTGTAACCATCCACCATACATCCACCATATACACTGAAATGTAATCAATCCAGTGCCTTATTTTACTTAAATACTGTACTCTCTCTCAACTTAAGACTGGTTTTCTAGTATATACCCTGGATTTAGCCACTGGAAGGCTTTCACAATATCAATAACAACAACACACAATAACAATATGGAAAAAGAGCCCTTCATCTTCTGTAATTGATAATTGATAATATAATGGTGTTTGTCCTAGTCCTTTAATCATCAAACAAACAGATCAAGAAATAGGGTTCAGAGATTTGCTGCTTGGTCAGTGTGCTCTAAGTGATGGTGTTTTCTAAACTGTTGTGTTTGCATCACCATAGTTACACCCATGCAATCTGTGTGTGTGTTGTTGTGGCTATATTTGGTATTATTCATTATATTGAAATTTCTAATGTATTCTGAGCTCATGTTTGTAAATGAGGTGGGTAAAACATTAGACCTGTAGACCAGCAACACTTTTCAGTTTAATGGAGTCCAGGTCAACAGCCTACAACCTCAATAATAAACACCTCTCTGTGTTAATAAGAATGGAACATTTTTATCTTTGTAAGGGTAGAATTCACACCTGAGATGTTATATTGAATTAATTTTAGAGGTGTATGTATTAAAGTTGTTGATATCAGTCTGACTGTTGTGAACCACTGCAGAATCCTAACACCCCATGGTTTTTGCCTGTATTTCCCAGCAGCAGCTCTGAGTCTGTATTTGTGTCAAACTGTGGGTTGGGAATTGATTTAGAGATAATTGTGGGAAACAGATCTGCTCAGAGCTCTGTCTGAGTGTGTTGGGGATATGGCTTAGAAAACTGAACCATTGAACTTTAGATTTTATTTGGTTGTTACATTTTTTTTTTTTTGGGTAATTTGAAATATGTGGCTGGCCTGATCTGTCATGCACCCACATGGGCCATCTGATGGTGAAAGCATACTGGATAGACAGATTGACAACCTGATGATGTACCTTCAGTGACAACACAACTAGAGCAGGTAGAGGAGACATAGGACTATATGTCAACAGTATGTTAAACTGTATGTGGTTGTGTTTAGCTGCTTGTATGTCAGCCAGTGGCTTTTTATTTACAGCTAATGTGCTCCATTTGCAGTAATACAGGCAGAGCCTGATGTCAGCCGCTCTCTACACTGACACACACTTCTGCTGTGGCACTTTGATCAAAAGTGGTGAGCTTTCAGGGTTCATGGGCTGTTTAAGATATATTTTCAGACACTCTGGAAGCCTTTCGCAGTGTTGAGTCAGTCTAAAATAGCTGCCAAATATCTCACTAAAAGACACCAAATAACAGTGTGAGGCCTGACCTACTTTCATGAAAACATCCGCACTGTAGATCATATGTAAAAAAAAATCATGGTATTATGTTTATTTGAATACATTTAGCGCTGATCATGGATCAGTGTGTGACTTGTAAATTAAATATGTAACTGAATGACATGCTTTGCTTTGTTATCACGATTTCATCTCATCTAGTGTCTTTTTTAGTAATACACTGTATGTGATGTACATTGTCACCCATAAGTCATACTCTTGGTGTGTGACAATGATTGAGTAATAATGAAAAATAATAATAATAATAATAATACAGAGCTATGAGCAGGAAATCTGTTGACATACCTGCAGCGCACAGAAGACTGAATGCTTTAGAATTTGTAGACAGCAGAGATTATGGCTAAATCGCTGAAAAAAAAAGGACTTCAGAAAAGAGTCTGGGTGAATATCATGGATAAGAGAGAAACAGTTACCTTGACAAAAGTACCCAGGTTGTTGTGTTGGTAGATTTTCATGGGCGCTCAAGTTTTTTGTAGGCTATGAAACAAATTCTTAAAATTAAAATCACAAAGGGTTCAGATTGAAAAGGTTGGTGCTGCGGTAGAGTCTCATTTATCATTTATGGACAGTAAACTTCAGGAACACGTTTCACCTCCTCAGAGAGATTGATGAAATAACTGCTCAGGGAAAGAATGCATTGAGTTACAGAAACTAGTGGAACAGCAGATATTGTAGAGGTGATATAAGGGCTTTTTTAAAACAGTTGACTGAAAAGAAGGTTTTTCTCACCCTTTTGACCTCCAGCAATCTCACTTAATGTGATGGGATCTGCATCTACAAGGCAAGTGCTGCCTGAGAGGCTACTTATCATAGCCAGGAAACATCAGTCACCATGGACACTGATGGATGCCTCGCTCATTCAGCTTTTATAATACGTATGCTCTCCCCATACATGCATAATGTCCACCAAACAATCAACATGTGCTGGAGAATAGACAGTATGACCGATTTGAGAGTACGTTGTGTTAAAATTTTGTGTGAAAGGGTCTGTTCCCTTTATTGCATACTAAATTTACTCTTATTATTTTCTGTGCTGTACATATAATCAACAACAAGACTAGCTTGTCTTTGAAAGTTTGGTTAAGTCAGATTCTGTAGCCCCTCCTGAACCATGACATGACTCTCCCAGCTTTGGTAGCAGCAGCCACACAAGTATACAAAACATAGATGTATATGGATTTGTGCCTCTAATACAGAGCGGTATGTAACATTATTAAATCTCAACAAGCTCAAGGTGGAGCAGACAATATTAAACATGAACAGGGGATTTATTCCTCCTCCTGTGGAAGTAAATGCAACTGGAGTCCAGTGTGGAAAGAAAAATAAAGAACAATCACACCCCCACAGAGCTATAACAAAAAATTTCGTACTGTTTTTATTCTTTTTATACAACAGCTCTCATGCTCTACCTGAGAAACAGCAGAAGAATTGTATGCTGATTAACATATTTCCTAAATTTTATAAATGAGCTGCTCAGTTTGTGCCGTGAGGACTCAGCGTAGGCCTTTGCTTGTGAATTGCCTTATTCATTATGTTCTGTCAATCAAAGTGTTGGGAAACCATGGACTTTTCAAGTCATTTTCTAAGCATCGCCTTCAACTAGTACATCCTCTGTATTCAACTTTTGTTCAGGACAGCCATGCACAGAGATTGAATTGGAAACATGCCCTTGGAGCATGAATCCTGTAAAGAGAAATAACCGAGTTCTTTAAACATGAAAAGTAACTTTTATTGAAATATTTCTTGTTAACAGCTGCCCACTCACATTACTCATTGCACTGAACTTTAATGCAGACAAGTCAGCTAAACTGAATGTTCACAAGACACTTAATTTTACTGTTTGTGTGCCTGTATTCATAAGCCCTTGGCATTTTGTTGTACACATACGGTATGCAACTAAATGAAGAAAAATGTAACAGAAAAATGACAAATCAGAGTGAATTAGCTTGTGATTATGTGGCATTTTGCTGACACACACAGACAGCAAAAGAAATACTGATACAATGAATCTGCATCTGTCCTGGAAGTGTTGCTACCTGTTGCCGAGGTGGAGGGGCTGGAATATCATGTTTTGTTAGCATGGAGCACTGTTAGCTAACGTGATATGTTAGCAGGAGTAGCAAGGAGCAAATATATTTCGAGTAACTTGTGACCATGTCACACTCCCTTACATGCTCTGCTAGTATAATTATTTTTTATGGACTCTTAAAATCTCAAGCACATAAATGGCAGGATACATCTAATTTTGTTATTTTAGTCATCAAGTGTCCTTAAATACCACTATAGCTGTTGAAAGCTAATCTGTGGCTCTTACAGTGGAAAATGGTGTAGAATCTACTCCCCATACCCCCACAGACCAGAATTATAATATGTTGATTGCTCAGTCCAATGTGAATAAATACTGCATTATGAATTTTAAACTGAAGATTTACTATTTGTAACACTTTCTTAAAGTGCATGGTGTACAGTAGGGGCAGCAGACACAGGTAGACAGATTAATGTGAGGCTGCACAATGAGGAAACAAGCCAGAGAGCAGGAAAGTCAGTCATTTGTTTTCTGGCAGAGTACCGCAGCCTCAGTCAGTCTTCTTACCATCATCGCTGCCTCACTTTCAGCTGCAAACCATCCCATTACACGCTGAAGGTCATGATCTGATAAAGCCACTAGACTCACATTTTCTCTGAGAGCAGAGATGCAATCCCAAAGCCAACATATGGACACTCTCCACACCTGTGACAAAAAGCCAATGAGATTTCCCACTGTTAGGATTTTTGAAGCCTAAATACAATTAAGTACAAAGCTAACGTTAGGCCATAAACAAACTACACCATTACACACCTTTCTTCATAGAAAGTTAGTAATAGCATGAAAGACTGTCAGTATAAACACAAGGCTGTAAAGGTGGAATGCTATTCTGCATTAAGATGTTGATAACCCCTGTAGTCTCATTTAGCCACTTGTTAGCAACCTCCCTTTTTAAGACGTGTAAAAGCTTTAAAAAACATAAGGGGGGTATTTTCTGACAGATTTTATGTCATAGAATAAAATATGAAAATGTCTTGAGCTTGTGCTAAAACCACAGACCTTATTTCAGGCATCGAACTAAAGACTTGTTTAAAAAACCCCATTGTCTTTTGGCTGAGGGAGCCGTAAGTGCTAAAATGCTAATTTCTCTCACTACTCTATTACAAAGAGAATTGGTGACACAGGCACAACACTGGTGGAGCCCAATGTGAATTCTGACACAGCTCCTCATTATGGATGGGTATAACCAAGCCAGCCAGTCTCTTTTCCTAGTACCATTGTTTCTGTATTTGTACCCCCAGTCTTTTCTAGTACCCTGGTTGGGAGCACACACTCTGGTCCCCTTAAAAAAATGGGAACTTTAACTCCATCAACCAGACCGTACAAACTGCCTCCAGCTTCTATAAGACACTGTTGTGTTTCTGTTTGTCTGTAATTTGTATGTGGAAGTTGCATATTCTTTCGCATAGCATGTAGTGTAAGAGAGCTTTGGTTGGGTAGTACTAGCACTTGTAGTCATCCATGGTTGGGTAACAAACAATTTTACCGTAATTTCCGGACTATAAGCCACTACTTTTTTCACCTTTTTTCGAACCTTGCGGCTTAAACAACGATGCGGCTAATTTATAGATTTTTATGGGCTGACGAGCTTCATGCTGCAAAAACATTTAGACACCTGTGGCTTATAGACAAGTGCGGCCTGTATATGTACTTTTTTTTTTCTTTTTAAATTTAGTGGGTGTGGCTTATATTCAGGTGCGCTCAATAGTCTGGGAATTATGGTAGTCCTCAAATGTGTCGTGATGTTTTACTACAAATAGCTTTAAAACATTGCTATAAGAAATTAGTATGACATTAATAAAATGATCACTTAAATTAAGAAATATCTAATTATAATTGTGAATCTGATTAACCATGTGTTGCCAATCTAGATTTTGATACTCTTTGCTTTAGATTCATTTGCTGCTTTAATGCTATGTTCCAGTACTCAGCCTTAAGTTAGAGCGTAGCTTTATGTGGGAATAGCAGCTGTAAACTGATCCTTTTTTCCAGCACCCAGTAACATTAAATGTTCATCACTCAGCAAGCCTGCTGTCACTGATGTGATAACCCTTAACCTTAGTAAAAAGTGATGGGGACCATATATCCCATTTTAACTGTAAAATCTTGCATTTGCAAATGGCTTTTGGATAATATAAAAACCAAGGTGCAGTCAAAAAGATATCATTCAAAAAGTGAGCAGTGATGGCATTTTCCTCATACTGCATTTGGACATTTACAGCCTAATTTAACAGGGAAATTTGAGGCTTCTGATAGATATATTCTCACTAAGTCCTCTCCTCTTACTTTAAAGGCTTTTTGCTGCAAATAGGTCTGCCTGTGGCATGGTGCACCTGATTTTTTAATCTGGAGCCAGCCACAGTTAGGGCTGGCATTTTTCTTGATGAGATATGAAACTGCGGCTCAGAGGGGGAATCGACAGAGTGTTCAGTGGAATAACGAATGATGATGCGTCACTCCCTGGCTCCCACTCCATGACAGAGGAGAGGAGGAGGAGGAGGAGGAGGGGTGAGCGGCAGAGACACGAGACAGAGGGAGAGAGGAGGAGAGCAGACAGAGGCAAAGCCGGAGGGAGGAAAGTGGAGAGGAGGTAAACAGACGAAGCAGGCGTATGGTTAGAACATACATGCAACTGTCGGCTCCTCCTGCCCTAATACAGCTCTGATGAAAAAAAGCACCAGTTTGTTTTTAGGCCCCAGTTCATACCTGGTATTATCATGTGTACTGGGTGGTGAGGTCACAAATGAACAGCTCTAAGTACAAGTGTGAATGTGTCCTGGGCAACAATGAAGGACTGCCTACTCAACTGATGTCCTCTGTGTAAGTGGACGTACAAACTCAGTTGGTTCGAAAAAGTTTAGTTTGTCCCAACTTTAAATAAAATAATCATTTTGTGATATACATGTGTTATGGTGTGTCACAGCCGCTCTTAGACTGCAACAAAAACGGGAGACACTCAGGTATACTAAGTAACAAAACAACAACAAAATATATCAAAATAAACGCAAAAGTGTAGAAGGGAGAGATCTGTATAGTCAGTAGTGTAGGGAGTGGCTGAGTGAAAAATGTGCTGTGCGGATATTGGATGGAAAACAAACGAAAAAGAAGGAAAAACCCACAAAGCAGAGGACTAAGGTGCAAGGAGGTCAGGCCGCGCCTGGATTGACTTGTGGAACTGGCTTATATGCATGAGACACACCGGGCCCAGGTGTATCCCATATCACTAATCACTACCCCCACTCTGCAGCCCTGGAGATACAAAGCACAGCAACAGCAAGGTGAACCAAGCAGAGGGGCCATCACAAGTGTTAATTCTGAAACAATAAATAGTGCTAGTGGGCATAAGTGAACTACAAAAACAGCACATCCTGTGCATCATTTTAGACTCACTATTTCTTCATCTATAGTTTTAATAGTTAGCCAAGTCATGCTAATGCACTTAATCTGGATCACTGAGTCTGCCATGTTTCACCGCTACGGTTCTATAGTAGCCAAGAACCTCTTATGTGTTTTTACATTGATGGAAGATGATAAAGAGGAAGAGCACCTATAGCTTTACAGACTAAAAGCTAAATACAGTATCTAAGTACAGCTATATAAATGAACATCTTCATTTAACAGATTAGTTGATATGGTCTTGATGCCATTTTATGCCTCAAAAATGCAACACACCAGCTATGTAGGACGCATAAGACACCAACATACAGACTGAGGATGTGTTAGTTAACTGAGTTTTCAATGAGGACATGGCTCTATCACCTGAGAATAACGATCATTTATACTCAATGATTCTGCAAAACACAGTCACATTGAGTGACAATGTTTTTAAGTACAATATCTGAATTGCAACCATGATGTGGTTAAGGTTAGTGATAGTGATTTTTTTCATGGTTTTATATTTTATATAACCCAGTGATATACAGAAATACATGCATTCAGTAGTAAGAGGTTAGTATATATGTAATATTGTGTATGAATATTTCTCCATATTGACACATCCTTGAAATGCATGTATCAAGTGTTTTTAAAACATCGCTACCGAGGTGATGCGACATAGGGAGAGTGAGGAAAAGTGTAGTGTGTCCTATTCAGAATGATTTTATGAAAATGTTCCCTGCGGCAAAGCAAATATATTACAAGATGTGATTTAATGTGATATTCAGAATGCCAGGGGCAGAGTAGAGAAAGCCTCATGTCCCTCACTGAACACTACAGTTCACTGGCCTCACAGGTGAGTAATGTGGTGTCGCCACTGCTGTCTGAGCTGACCAAAAGTGAAAGAAAAAGCACTGTTCTCTTTTCCATGGAGAGCAAAGACATTTTTCATAACTCCAAAGTAACACTGTTGATGGGACAGGAGATTTTACCAAAGGTGTGCTCGGCAGCCTGAATAAGATTAATGAAACATGAAAGTGAGCTAGTTCATGCTCACACTGATAGGGAGGGAGAGAGGCAGAGAGAACTAGTTCTTCCCCTGTCATTAATCATACAAGGCATTACACCTGGGGAGGCCTTAATAATACAGATATTCAAATCAGGTACAATTAAGACATGAACTTTTCTATCTGAATGTTAAATTGGCCCATTACAACCCTGACAAAGCTCACCATATTCACCCTTTACCATTATCAAATCCACACCAGCCCATAGACTCTCAAAGGCATATCTGTGAATTAAGGCTTTCATGTGGAAATGTTAAATATGCTGTAGTAGAGTTTGAGGTCACTTTTTAGTGCCCATTGACCATTTCTACACTGCTCTTCCCAGAGACTGCACTTCTGCTGTGTGTTCCTTTTGTGTTGATTCTACTCAGCCATGATGTGCCTGCTGTCAAGAGTGTGTTTCCTCCAAATTCCTTCCTCCATGGCTGTGGATTTTGACGGAACTGGTTTCGATACAATTGTTTTTCAGTGCCTGAAGTCCTGATCGCACAAGGCTGAGTCCTTGGCAGCATTCCTGCCGCTTCTCTGCCATGATTCCTATAGCAGTATGACAGTGTGTCTACACAGGAGTCGTAGCGTGGGCAGCACATAAGAAGACCGGCAGCAGCAGCTTCAGTGCTCTGTCTGTGTCTACACAGGATGTGTGCAGGTACAGTACTGAGCGTTTTGGCAGTGCTCAGAGCCCAACGCATCACCGTCACTGTAGTTATACATGTAAAATGGAAGACGATAGTTTAAAAAGATGCTCATAAGGTGAAACACAAGCTGTAATGGGCCTCTGTGTGTATACACAGTCGGATTGTTTAAAATAGAAGCTTTTCTTTTCCGTCAGATGCGTGTGAGACGGATGACTGAAAAATGGCAAAATCTGTCATCCAGAACATTTGTTTTTAGTGGCACCAGTGTGGATACAAGTTCCTTTTAGCATCTGCCACTTGAACCTCGGTGCCGCTTCTACCTGCCTCTCCGCCAATTATTCCCGTAAGTGTACGAGGAAGTTAAAAAAAAGGAGACGCATTTGTACACATTTGCTCCCCCAGAGCATCAGTCTTTGGTGGTGCTGGTCTGATATGATATGATATGAGAGCTTCTCAGTGTTTGGGGTCACCAGAGCCTTGGTGGCACTCCAAAATACCCTTCTGCTGATCCCCTCAGGGATATCAGTGAGTTCAGATAAAGAGGCAGTCTACAGGTGTGGCTAAAAAAGAATCTGGAGAATTTGTGGTGGAATTGCTGGACCTGCTTGACCTATGGTGCCAACCATTTTCTCTCTCTCTTTTTTTTTTTTTTTAACTGAGGTTTCTGAGGCTTTAGACATTTTGAGCCCCATTGAAGGAAATCTCTGGTCCAGCACACTAGACCCTGTTAGATGTCTGTGAAGACAACCTTGGATATTGACGTTCCATCCTAGTTCTCACAAGAAGCACAGAGCAGATTTACTACTGTTAAAAGCCTAAGTATGCTTTAGAAGAGGAGCTTGTTGGATTGTCTAACAGCATCTGAAACCTACTTTCTGAAAGCAGAAGTGGGGGAGGCAAATTGTAGGACTTTTCCAAAACATACAATCTAAGAGTCAGGAATGTTTCATGCAGTGATCAACCAGGAAAAAGACAGTGTTTGAACTCTGTCTCAAGCTTTCTTCTTTGATTCTTCATACAGCTGTTTCCATCTATAGCCATTTCTAACCAAATGCAACATAATGAATCTCTCTGAGTGTGCACTCTTATAATTCACTGCATTGAGACTACAACAGCGTGCAAAAGAGAAGAGCATTAGCTCTTGGAGTAACATCAAGGAGGCAATAGAATGGAAAGGAATGGAGCAGGTTACAGGCTTTTCACCCTCCTTTTGAGTGTGGCCATTGAGCAGGTATATACTTTTGCTCTTAGAGGCTAGCCCTCTAAGTAACTGTTCCACTAGATTTAGTGTTTCATAGTGTTGATCCCAGTATTCTCAGGTGCTGTATGAGCCTTGATGGACCTGCAGTTATCCAGTGCTTTTTGCTCCTCTTACTTATGATGTCCCTCAGGGCTTTTGGCATTTGGCATTTGCCATTTACATGCTCCCACTGCGACAGATTATTACTAGGTTTGTTCGCATCTCTTACCATTGTTCTGCAGAAAATCAGCAGGCCTGTCCTATAAACCCAGTTTAAGCCAGACGCAGTTGCTGTCACCCAAATTCAGTTTCACAGTTTATCTTTACAAGCCTGGAATGGACAACAACACTCACTTATTTTGTTTGTGAGAGAAAGGAAGTACTTTTTATTGAAACTTAATCTCCATTCAGCATCACTCAGCGTGCTTAATCATGTTTACAGACTCTAAAAGGAATTTTGATAAGAATTCAAAGCTTGCCATGTTGCTCTTGTGTGTGGCTCCTGCTTTTTTCTACCTCAGAAATACAGTATATCATTCAAGCCTAAATAAATCATCAATGAATAAAACCGCAGCTGAATGAATTTTGCAGTGGGTCTCTTATGTAAAACCACATAGCTCAGTTCTCCCCAGAACCAGGAACTTAGAATAAATCTGTATTTGAAAGAACTGTTCCAAAGGAAGGGATTCCTTTCAGGTGTACTGTAGGTCTTCTCAGTTCCCAATTTAGGCCTCCTGCTTTCCCTCATTCCCATCCCTTCCTCTTTCTTTAGCTTCAAGGATGAGCTGTGATGACACAGGAATCGAGACAGGGCTCACAACATTCTCAGTCAAATATTATTATGAAGTGACATTCCATGCGCTCCCTAGTTGTATTAGCTGTCAGTGGGTGACAGGTAATACAGATAATGCTCAGATAATATAATTTACTGTTGTAATGGAGGCTGTGTTTCTCAGTAAAGCTGTCACTTCTCTTTCATTTGAATTCATCTCCAACTGTAGAGCGGCATGTAAAAATATCATCATTATTTTTTTTTTTTTTTTAAATAATTTCAACGTTTACTTCTAACACAAAATGTCACACTAAATCTAAAATGCAAAATCTGTAATGAAGTAATGCAAATTAAGTTAATTATGTTACCTGTTCCATTTTTAGAACTACGTGTTTAAACACAGATATCACTCACTGAAGTCATATCATTATTTAGTAAATTGAATAGATGAATTGTATTATTGTTAATATATATTATTTTCAATAATCTGTATGTCTTTATCCATATAACTAATAAATATTTATACAGTAGCTCTACGACACCATTTGTCTGTGGATTAGAAGTTAATAAATCATGATCTATGGTATTAAAATGCTAATGCAAATGCTAATTAAATCCAATATATATGCCACACCATATACTTCTTATAGGATGTGATATATGTATCTCATGTTCCCATTGATCACAGATACAAAGCAGGCTTATTTATGATGGTACATGTGAATGCACATCTGTCTAAGTGTCAGGTGATTATACAGGAATGTTGACCACTTAACAAAAACATAATTATCACACATCCATTTAACTATAATGAAACGATTCACTGTCATAACAGCTTTATTACAAATAAAGCTGTTATGACAGCTATTATAAAGCCACACAGTTTGGCGGAGGAGCAGTAAATTAAGGAAAGCATGAGGTGAGAAATGAGAAAAAGTTAGAAAAGGTTCTCACACGGGCTTGATAGAGTCAGTGAATTCCCTTTTGACCACAGGAGCTTTGGATGTGCAGATAATGATGCTGCAACAACACGGCAACTATAATTCAGGCCCTGCCCCACCCCCATGCTTTTATTGGCTTTCATCCCTCAGAAACCATCAGGGGTTTACAAGGATTCACATAATAAAGAATCACTGCTCTGATCCAAAATGAGGAGAAAAAAAAAAAAAAAACCTTCGAAGCTGCTGTCTGCGGACTCCCAATCATTCATTCATCATTTTTAATTTTTCTCAAGTTTGATGCTTTATTGTGCCACATGTCCAGCGTCACACACAGAGCAGATACATCTCCAGCGATGGAGAGACTTGCATGATGCAAGGTGCCTTAAAAGGTTTCCGCAGAATGTTGAAAAACATTCCCGAGAGGTTTGAGACGGTGCTCAGGGCTGAGAGATTCACTTTGTGTTTTTTTTTTCCCTACTCTCTAGAATATTCAAAATGGTTAGT
Source organism: Lates calcarifer (assembly GCF_001640805.2). Taxonomy (NCBI): domain Eukaryota; kingdom Metazoa; phylum Chordata; class Actinopteri; family Centropomidae; genus Lates; species Lates calcarifer. The sequence goes on from NC_066854.1 coordinate 13,122,014, forward strand.
TTTTGAAAATAAACTCAGACAAAATATTATGGGTTGGTGAATGGTTTAAAGTGCAGTGATGGCCAAGTTGATTTAAAACCACTTAGCCCACACTCTGCAGCCCTCTGCATTCCTCTTATCTACTGTAGCGTATAACTTGCTCAACTTGCATCCGGAATACACAGCTCGGTCCCTCCTCCCTGTTTGTATTTTCCTGGCTGGATACTTTATCACCACTGACTTCAAATGTGTGGGTTAAGCCTGCTGCAGGGTCCTCCTTAGATCACAAGCAAAGCAAAGGGAGGCAGGGTGGCTGTAAGATTTGCAGACACTCATTTTGGCTCAATGGTGATTTTTTGATTAAGTCCTTGGGCTGTCCATGGGCTTTTTCTTTGAGCCAATTGCAATCTCTTTACACACAGCACAGCGGTAACTTATCTCCTAATGAAAATGTGCTCAGTAATAGCTGCCTCTGTTGTGATTGCATTGTGTCAGTCAGTAAACATGTCAGGCTGTGTTTCTCTCGCACCAGTTTCACAAAGAACCTTTTAAGCTGAAAGTCACACCAGTCGACTCCAAACATCACACAGTATTAACTTTACACTCATTTCATTGATTCACTTTTGTTGTAAAAAAAAAGTCATGAACTATAGTCTAAACAATTATTTCCATGATCCTGCACTCAAAGTAATGCAATGGGAAACACATGAGTTCAAATGCATATACAATAAATCAAAATACTATTTTCTTCCGCAATATCAAAATGCAAAAAGTAGGAATGATCTGCCATCTGCCACAATAGCACCAAACCGTGCTTTTGCTAATAAAACCATATCATCCCACACTACAGCCAGCAAAGCTGCACAAAAGTACAGAGTGGATATTTGTTCATCAGGAAGGTTTTATACTGTTTTATGTATAAATTAGATAGAGCATGTTAATCAGTTAGCTTGTTGTTAAGGGTATTTACAGACTAGCTAGAGTTAAACTAGGTGTTTCCTCCTACATCTTTATGCTTACTGTAACTAGGCTAACCACCAGTGGCAGGCTGTGCATTCCACACATAGGCCTTCACTGGTGTCCTGCCTCAATTAATCCACCTCTTAATACCGTCATAGGTGATGCCACTGCCATAGAAACCATCAACAATATACAGAAACGCAGTATAACAGCTAAGCCACACATATCATCTCCAGCAGAAGCAGCAATATTAACTAATACAATGACAAAAACATAAACAATAAAATATACTGTTGGTAAAATGTATTTTACTCATCGAAACTGCTGATTATTTGTAGACAAATTAAAAAAGCTGCTTCCGTCGAGCGGACATTCTCAGCTCTAAAGCGAATTAAAACATATGTGAGAAATACAACTGGGCAGACTCGACCTTCAGCGTTAGCCTTCATCGGTGATAGAAAAGGACTTATTGTTGGAACTGAGACGCACAGATAACCTCAGCGCCATTGAAATCTTCCTCCTCCTTCAGCCATTGTGGGTGTCAATGTTAGCGTAAGCCTGTTAGATGACCCCTGATCTCAAAATCTGATTGGTTAAAGGATCTGCTAAGCAACAGGTTCAGGCAGACTTCTTTTAACTTGACAGCACAGGGCTGAAATCTGATTGGATAAAAGCTCTAACATAAAGCTGTGAGATGGAGTGACTAGACTACTGGGAATAATGTAATACATATAGTACTAATGTAAAAAAAAAAAAACATATATAAAAATATTGTTCAGTGATTGTGACAGCAGAAAAGGCCTTGCTGGCCCTGACAGCCCACCACTGCTAACCACATTCTGACTCCAAAACATGAGGCTGGTATTGATTTTCTCAAACACCTCCTGCAGTGCATTCCACTTCTCCATTGTCCATCCAAATGCTCAGAGTGTTTCAGATACTCTCACAAGAATATGGTTAAATACATTCATTACAAACAGGTAGCGGTTTGTAGCTGTGATTTGCTGCCATTTCATGTTCTGGAGAAGGTATTTCCAGTAAGAAGAGAAGGAAGAAAATATTATTATTCTGGCTGGCCTGAAAAATGCATTGACTGCTGGACTTTACAGACACATTTTTTTCTTCTGCGCCTTTCATCCTTGTAAGCTGTGCAGATTCAACTTATTCTATCCAGAGATAACTGTATTTCTAATGTCTGTAAAGTAAATCTGCCAAGAAATCACATAAAGAGGTGATTTATTAATATGTTTCCTTCAGTCTCATAGTAATCCAGTGACAGTCTGTACAGCCATGGTTACATGTCTAGTAGCTAATGCAGCACAACTTTACTGGTGAATAACTTTAACTAATATATTATATTAAAAAGCCAACTTATCCCGAAGAGAACAGATGAGTTTAACAAAGGCCTGATAATGGATGCGTTCGAGGTCGGTACTGGGAGTGACGTCAACTCTGAGTTAACGGCGTTCAAGATGAGAAATCAGAAAAAACATGGATATAGACAACTTCAGAGCTAATCTGCACTCCACCTGAAGAACACCTCAGTTGTCACGATTTGATTTTAATGTAAACACTTTAGAACGTTCTTGAAACACTTCTCAAATTTAACTGTTGGAGAAAAAAGAACATGAACTGTTTCAAACATATCCTGTACTAGCATTACTAATAATGCTCTATGTGGTATTTTGCCCAAACCGCATAGCAACATGTCCACAGTTAAACACTGAACAGTACTATCTATAGGACTGACTAAATGTGGAACAAATAAGTACAGTAAAATTAGCAGTGTTCTGAACTTTTGATGCGTGTAGCAGCCATCTTGATTTCTTATGTCGGGGTTGGTGGGGTTTGTCCGACTGTCCGAGTTGGAATTTCGACCTCAGGGGGTGTTAATTCCGACCTCCGAGTACAACTGGAACGCACCATTAAACCTATAGTTCAAGGGGGTGTGATGGGAATTACTGAAACACCACACACCATTCATGTCGTCGTGTACTGTCTGAAGTTATGAATGCTCTTGCCTTTTAGAAACCATCTTTGGCGGATACTGCCTCTGCTTGTCTTGAATCGAGATTCCTGAGAAATTGGAGTGTGGCGTTCATTATAGTTACGTTGCTAACAGCGTGATGATTGGTTGGCAAGGTTGTGTATATATCAGAATTCTCTTTTATAAGGATTTCTGTGTCAGGTATTAGGTGAAGGCCAGAAGCAAAAACATTTCAATCAGCTCAGTTTCTTTACTTTTGATCTCTCTACTTGCCCTTTGAGTAGTATCTGACTCTTTGTAGAGGTCAATGGATACTTGATTTGTCAAGGTAGTTATCAGTGCGCTAATAATATGGTTAGAATTCCGTAACAGACATTTCTAGCATTTTCTTCTCAACACCTATCTGATGTGGATTTGTCATTTGTATGTCTAGTTGTTTACCCAGCCAGTCATTAGAACTTGACCATGGGCAGGCAAAGGTCTCAGAATCAACCTTGAACCGTAGGCTGTATTTGTGACCTTTGAGATACGATGCTAAACACACACTGTTCTTGTCCTCCATTGAAAGGGTCCGTCCATCATCAACAGTGGCTTTATTTCAGCTCTCCACAACAGAAATGATGAAATGTTACACATCCCTCGCTCAGGCTGCCCCAGGCTCCGGGATCATTTGGAAGATGTGGTGGGCAATATGTCACTGTCGCTTATTCACTCGCCACTGCACGCAGGACGCAAACGCATGCATGATGCACACGCGCGTACAATTTTCCCTCAGTGTAACATATTACTGGAGTGTGTTCATATGTGTGTTTGACATATATGGGGGCGCGTCAGCTCGTTAACGTTTCACATCATGTCTCAGCTGTAATAACAATCAGATTTTATTGCTACTGTTGTCTCATATGTTGTCCTCTCACGGCTCTGTTGGGAGCAGAACCAGCAACATCTCTAAGTAAAGCATAAGCTTTACACAGTGAGCAAGTCAATCATAAGAGACTTAGAAGGGGATGTATTGTATTCTGTGAAATGTGTATTTCACAAGGTATGTAATACATCTTGTTATGTGTGCAGATTGCACAAATACCTGCCCCATGAAATGTACTGTATAACAGTAAAATGAGAGCACTGCCACAGGGAACGTATATTTTATTCTGTTACATTACAGTAGAAGAGGTATGCAGATCCTTTATTTGAGCAGAAGTAGCAATGTCACCTTGTAAAAATACTTGTATTAAAAGTCCTGCATTTATTTTTCACTGAAGCCCACAGTGGTTTTATTTTTACGTTGAAGCGAGGAATTAGTTAGATAGATTACAGTGAAAATACAGGCTCCAAACTACAACCTCACTGCAACAAAAGTGAGTACACCTCTGAAGACTGCATGAGCAAAGTTATAAAATAATCTGTGAATACTACAGCGTCCTCAGTTAAGGCTCCAAGACTTCATAAAGATGGAGAGGGCACAACAGGAAGAGCCATATCCCCAATAACAGAAGCACAGTCCTTGCAACATAGCTCACTGTTTACACAGCCTTACACTGAAAAACAGACAGGGTCAGTGCTTCTGACTTGGCACAAGGACCACTGCTTACAAAACTGTAAAAGATTCAACTTTGACAAACGATATGAAAAGAAGCCTGATGAATGCTGGCAGTACATTCTTGCATTGTAAATTTGTTTGGATCGGACAGGGTTGAGCATGTTTGGTGTGGGCCTGGCCACCACAGCGACCCCAAACACACCGCAATAAATCACAGAGTGAACCACAAAAAGCTGAAAACAACAACTAAAATCATAAGACATCAGTGTTGTTTACTGCACAGCAAATGCATATTAAATGGCTTCTCTGGTGGACATTGTCACCATGACAGATTCAATCCACAGCCATGTTAAGTTGTCAGGCAGGCAGACTGTCAGAGTGCAGGTGACACATTGCCTTCACCTCCGTGTCACATTCTGACAAAGTCGCTAAGTTGGACAAGCCACAAGTCAAGCAGGGCAGATCTATCTGTTGATGGTGTAATTCAGTGGAAAAGCTTCTGCTCCGCACATTGTTTTCTCAGTAGTGTAACAATGATCCAGACACTCGAGCGCAAATGACTCTGCTGCAGTCACCATTCACAACTATGTTTATGCTTTTAGTTCTTTCTGTACATTCATTCTTCAAGTATGAATACATGAATAATAGGTTAACATATAATGAAAATGACTTTAACTGAGGGCTGCATAAGTTCATATTTACAATAATTTTGAGGCAGAATAAATCAGTCAGTTACAGGTACATGTTGTGTATTCTTATTGATACAGGATGCCATAAATAGATGTCAGTAATTGTCTTATTATGGATATGCACACAGCTAAATAAGGCTGTGCCTACACATCCTTATGTTTAACTGTAGGAATGGAGATGAGGCTTGTGCACATGTGGGCAGTTTTTTGTTTATGCATCTCACTGCATGTACTGGTTTACAGCACAAATTAGTCTCATTTGTCTTTAACACTTTTTTTCCTATAGATTCCTCACAATTGTTAAGTTCTTTTAAGGACTAGGACCCCAAAGCAGAGAAGCACATTCACAAGGTGAGTGGGAACAGAAGCAAACCAAAGCCAGAACAAAAGGTGAGGCAGGGAGCTGGCTGGCAGGAGGAAGTCTTAAGCAGAGAATTATGCCACTGGAAACACTGGGGAAACTGCATGCAGAGCAGGAGCAAGGAATACTCTAGCAGCGAGCAGGAGTGCAGGCCGGGTTTATAAGGTGGAGGGAAATGGACTGAGTGAAAACAGGTGTGCCTCAGCAGCCAATAGGAGAGCACTGACAAAAGATATTCAGAATATGAACTTTACCTTATCTTGTTTTCACTTGAAGTATCACATCCATATAATTCCTGCGTATGTTTTGAGCTCTGAAATCCTCACTGCTTCCTTTTTAATTTCACTTTTATACGATCAATAAAGTAGTTCCATCTTCACTTAGCATTTAACATAGCAGATCACTAAGCCTCCATCACGTCGTATTAAAGGCTGCACCCCAATAAATAATTGAAATTATGTGAGATTTCCAAGGGAGTTCTATCAGAGGTTCAGCTCTAACTATGGAGCTGTGATTGTCTGCTTTCATTAAAATGTTGACTCATCTCTATACATCAAACATACAAATGTACAGAAATATACATAACACAGCACCATGAGAGCCCTCAGGGTAAAATCCCATGTCTGATCTTTGCCCATAAAGAAATTATCTTTCTGATTATGAGTGCCTGTGAGCCCAGCTGAAATGTAGCATGACTCCACTCAATCAGGCTCCTCTCACGGGCAGCCGTTCATTGTAGAGGCGTCCTTATCGAGCTGCTGTCCACAGCCAGCGGCGCTGTTTGCAGCCAAACAAGGCCTGGACTCTCTCCAAATCACAGCACGCAGGCATCGGCTGCTGTCATCTCACCACAACACACTCCTCTAAAGGGCCTGACTGCCTCAGTGTTAGTGGGCCTGTTGTTTTTGAGACAATAGCAAAGGTGTGTGTATGAATGTGCACATCAAACACACACAGTTCTCAGCTCCTCACCCCCACCCCCCCCCCCCCCCCCCCTTCTGTCCTGTCTCATTCACCAGCACTGATTCGGTACACAGTGAATCCAGATTGTGCTGGCTCTGATGAATCTTGCATGTGTTTGGGTGGTGGCCTGAGGACAGGTTGTAAATCTTCCATGGCACCTTTTGAAGAGGGGACGCAGGACGTGCTGCTTCTCCTCACAGTTTCAGCCAGAGGGAAGTAAAGTCAGGAGTGTTCACTGGGCACCAACTTTGAAGGCATCATTCTGTATGTCTGAAACAGAACTGGTATATCAGTCCTTCTTTCTTTGAGACAAGGGAAAAAAACCTCAGTATCCATGAGGGTTTGTATACGCTCTTCATGTTGCTGGTTTTGCTATGATCAGCCATGGACATTTTTGTCATTGTCTTCAGTCTTTGTGCAAAGCCTGACGAGGCACTCGATGTATGTTCCAGGTCCTCCGGGTCACTCAGTTGTGTTGTCCAGTTTTAAAAGTCACAGTTTCTTTTGGAGGGGAGAGGTGTTGTTTTGATCAGCAGCCCAGCAGCACTGGCCTGCTATTTCAGTTTCCACACCCTGCCTTCCTCACGAGTCGTGTCATCGATTTGAAGGTGCGCGCACATTTAAAGATGAATGATGAATGATGGCTGCTGAATACTGACAGCATCTACATTGAATTAAGAAAATTAGATTGGGCTGTAAATGAAGTCTGGGCCTCATATAAATGGTAAATACTGCCTGTGCTGTGTTACATCAAGTCATTTTCCTCCTAACTTATCGAGGCAGTGTGTCTGTGTCGCAACTAAGAATTATTGCCATGATCCATAAATCTGCCTATTATTTTTTGATGAATATTTCCTCTGAAAACGTCAGAAAATAGTGAAAAATTGCCATTGCAGTTTCTGGGAGTGCAAGGTGACATCCTTAAATGTCTTCATTAGTCTGACTAAAGCACAAAGATTTACACAGATGCGAAACTGGGAAAAACTAGAAGTGAGTTTCTCTAAGAAACCAGAAACAGAGCATGTCTGGCAGTTTTACCTCATAAATGATGTGAACAATTAATTAAATCAAAGCGGTTTTAAAAATAAAAACCTGATGAATCAGTCAGTCAGTCAAGAGTAATCATTATTGTTTTTAACTCACAGGTTACAGTGCACACCATATCTGTTAATACTTTGTATTATCGTCAAGAAAAAGGGAAGATATGTGCAGCTTTACAGGAGCAGAAGCAGTGAAATAAACATCAAAATCAGCCCTCAGCAGTGCTAATGTTTGACCTTCAGTCAACACAAATAGTGATTTTTCCCATTTCTTCCTGTCTACATCAGTGAGTGTAGTTTCTCTGATGTACTATGAATTTGGGTTATGACTGTTTATGTTGGCATGAAAAGGCGGTTAAATTCTTTTCTCCCTCTAAAACGTTGGTAAAGTGAGTTTCAGTGGATTTACCTCGTTACATTTTTATGAGGCTTTGTTGCTCTGTGGCTGGCTGTTTAACAAGCAGAACACCTCCTCTTTGTATGACAGCCACTGTCGGGAAATGGTTTTGGGCCACAGTCAGCAGTCCTCAGCTATTGATGCTGCTGTGGTTTCTGACTGCGGTCAGCTGAGGTAGTAATGTATGCACTTAACTGTATTCTCTCACAACAACACTTGTTTACCAAATGGACTAGCTGTGTTTTCACAAGTCAAATCTCTGTTATCTATATAAATTCAAATGTATAAAACATGCTACGATTACAATCCACCATGCACACCAAGCCCCTACTGCCATCCACAGGGTGGTGGTCACACAGTCAGTGGTGATCCTAGACTATGGGGGTCTCCAGAGCATTTGGCCAATACAGTCAAAAATGCAGTTGGTCAAATGTCATGATTGCTTATTAAAAGTTAATAACTAACACGATGATGTCGCAGTGTCGCCCACAAATTGAGAATGTATTTGCGGCGATAGAGACTCATTCAGTCGAGAGGGAAAGAGAGAGAGTCAACCCGTATTATTTTTTGTAGCTACAATTTACAGATGTCCCCTAAACACCTCACATCTGTAGATGCAGCAATTGGTCAGGTGTGAACGCATGCAGGGTATGAACTCATGACTTCCCTTTATCACTGTTCCCACGGCTACTTTTGTGTGTACAACTGTGTGTAATATTTGCGAATGCCTTCAAGGGGAGGCTGTTTGAAAGCGTTTGTGCTGTTATCGCAACTGCACAATTAATTGCATCAAAATTTCAAAGACAAGCGAAAGACACGGCGTTGTTGCAGAGAGACGGGGGTGGGGTGGAGCCAGGTGGAGAGCATGAGGGCAATTCAGAACAGGTCCAAACACTTCTGCCTGTAGATGTGGTCGGACCGAACGCTGTCTGGCCTTGTTGGGATCTGTGTGATTGCAGATTAGTTGTCCTAGCTAACGGTTTGTCTCATAGTGTTTTAAACTTCTGATAAACCTTCTGCATGTCTTAGAGAGCGAGCTGCATTTACACCTTCCCAGGATCTGGATATACTGTGCCTTAGCTGTTGGGTTTTACTCCATGCAGTGTATGTGCATCTCAGTTCATGCATATACTTGGCACAGACACATAGCAATACAGCAATGCAGCACATTTGAAGCAGATTAAAGGGTCATTTCACAAGCTCATTGGGTAATTACTAGTTTTAATTGCTCCCAGTCAAGGGAATTCGCAAGGGCCCTCGGTTGTGCACTCTCAGTGTTTCCGCCGTCATTGTTCAACATCCTCTAGTTTCAGGCTTAGTGACATCACAGAAGTCAATTAGGGTTTAAAGAGACTCGAGGAGGCCTCTTTGTTCTACCTGAGCATTAGAGTTGAGACGAACAAAGGTCCTTAAAGCTTTCTCTGAGACTTAGCTTCTGGTTGCTTCTGTAGAGCTTTAGACTCATTGTATGGCTGGTTCCTTTATTCTCACTGAAGTGCTTTTTCTAACCACAAAGTTAAAGCCGTGTGTTAACCCAGTAATGAATTCACTATCCAGTGTTGTTAATAAAAAAGGAAGCAAAGAGGTATTTCAAATTCAAGTTAAGGGCACTTTGTGGCACCATTAATGCTAAAACAATGGTCCTAGAGCTCGTAATGAAATATGTTCCACCGGTGGCCACTTTGGCAACCGAAGACAACCACATCAAAATTCTGAGTGTTTAATGCTAAATTCTCACAATACCATCTCTGCTCTGACCTGTGTCTCCAAGCCAACCAATCAAAACACAGCATGAATAGACTAAGAATACTGATGTGACATTGTAAGTGCCCATACATAACTATATACAGTCACAGTGCCAGTGTAGCTTGCTATATCATTAGTAGTTCTGTTGTAGCTTGCAGCCATCTTGGCAATGACCTTGGACAGTTAGTTAGGACAGCAAAACCAGGCTCCCATTAAATGAATGGCGAGAGATCATTCACTTTCACTGGTCACTGGGATGTAAAAAGCTAAAACTACAAACTATAAAAACTACATGTACAGAATCACTAGTCAAATCTGAGAATAAGCGCTTAAAAGGTTAAAAGGTTTATGATCTTCTTCTCCACAGGTATACTTTTACTTAGCATATGCAAGGTTTCATGACAGCCACCTCTTTTTTTTGGAGCTGACGCCGTCAGCTCATCCCACCAGAACGCTTCAGCAAATGCCAGAATTTATGTCTGTTTGAATGAATACAGTCGATGTTTTGATATGCTCCTCTCCCGTGTTTATTCAAAGCCTGTCTACACCCACTGCTGCCATCAGCTGAAACTGTCATTAATGTCAACTGTGCGCTCGCTTGGAGTTGGCTTGACATGTTTCTCAGTTGATTGGTTGTTTTCGGGGGGAAGGCGGGACATGTGTCACACAACCGCCATCTTTGGTGTTACAGGCTGTTCTAAGTGGTTTGTCTCTCCCTCAGAACATCTCTGACGTAAGTTACTGTGGCCATCAATAGTTCTGCTGTTGCTCACAGTGGCATCATCAGCGTTCTACTCTGTTAGACAGTGGCAGAGTCACAGAGTTATGACTTCACAAGTGTGCTACCGTACACAGTGACATTACAGCAGTTCACCTATAACAGTCAGTGACATTATTGTGTTTGGACTGTGGTCTCAGTGACATCGTTAGACTTTGACTATAGCCCTCAATGGCATCACAAGTGTTCTATATCTCACAATGACATCACTAGGATCTCAGTGAAATAACACAGTTTAACTGATCACAGTTACATCACTATTGTTCTAATGTAATGCTAAATTAAAGGAAAAAGCACCATAAAGTGACTTAGTAAAGTGTTGGGCAATGACAAGCTGCTAAATCAGTGGTTCTTGACATTGATTCTCCAAGTCTCTGAACTCTACTTGGTGTTCAAACGGGTTGAGGTCCAGTGACTGTGAAGGTCGCAGCATGTGATTCATATTATTTTCATACTCAACAACCTATTCAATGACCCCTGCCTTGTCATCCCGTTAATTTTAATCTAACTCCTGGTCAGGATCTCAGAAAAGTTCTTGCACACCATAAAGTCTTAGTGATGGGTGCGGAGGATCTGTACCTTAACTCACTTTATCAAAACAACATTTTGGTCAGAGCTTCATCAGGCAAATTTAATAGGAAATATGAATTGTATGTACAGTATGACTTTTGTCTGCTTTTTAAAAACATTCTAGTTCTCCTGTCCATATTCTCCCTCTACTAATGTTTTCAGCAGTTGTACTGCAGGATGATGACTACCACTGTACAGTAAAGAGGCGTCTCATGAGCCCCTTGCTCACAGACGCCACCTGTTGGTTGTTAGTGCACACAACTCCTGGGTGTTATAATTAAAACGCAAATGAACTTAAATGCCACCCTGCTGATACTGTGGTAATAATGCCACACTGGGCTGCTACTGTTCCTGGGGGTTAGTGGCAAAAGAAAATGAGAGGTATCTGCATATTGGTTTTGCAGTTGTTACACCAGGAGGACTGTTTGAGGCACAGTCATTTGACTGCATCTAATCTGGACAAGGGGCTTTGGTTTATTTGATTGACTTTTACACCTACACAGTTACCTGAGTAGCTGTGTGGGTAAATATCAATGTCCCTGCTCCTGCGTCAAGCTCAAAGTCCTGTTGAATAGTTGGTATTAACTGTTCCTCCTAACCCTCAGAGCACTGAGCCTCGGCACATTCCCTCTTCCTGTCTGCACACTTCTGAATGTGATTATTGGATACCAAAAACTGATTAACCTCCTGGTGAAGGTTCAGCTGTATTAATTTACTGCAGCTGCAGATTGTCCTTGTTGAACATGCGAACAGATAAGTATTTCAAATGCCAATTAGCCTTGTGATTTTCATATTTATACTTGGCTTGGCGTGTTACAGTAACAGAGGTCAGCCTCACAAATGACATCCATTCATCCAAAGACAGGAATAGAGAAGATTGAGTGCAGCAGCAACTTGTTTAAAAAGTAACTCCACACAGACACAGAGAGTTTTCTTTGACTCATGAGTGGATAATTTAGCTTCACCACCAACTACAGGCTCAGACAAGGATTCTGAAAGACGATCAAATCACAGACAGGCTAACCACATGAAATGATGTATACTGTGGGCCAGTATACCCACTACGACAGGAAGTAAAGGTGAACACTATGTACTTTCAAAAGCAGCCACGGCAAATACGTACTGCGCTTCAAAGAAAAAATAAATCTCAAAATTTGTTTTCAAGAGTGCAGTTTGCTCATTGTTGCCCCTTGTGGTCACTGAGAGGAAAAACACCCCTGTAGCTACAGTCCTCATCAACCCCAAGTACTTGTGTGTGTTTTGTGTGTTGTGGATTTGTGTCTAGACCACTAGAATAGTATTTGAACCTAAGTGCAACACCACAACTTTTTGTGAGTGCAACACCAACCATCTTCTTTTAAAAAGGAAATAAAAGACTGAAACATATTTTCAGTCCAGTTTTATTTATATAACACCAAATCACAACAGAACTTATCTCAAGGCGCTTTTCAAATAGAGCAGGTCTAGACTGTACTCTTTATTTTATTTACAAAGAGAGACCCAACCATTCTCACCATGAGCAGCACTAGGCGACAATGGCAAGGAAAAACTTCCTTTGAAAAGGCAGAAGCCTCGAGCTGAACCAGACTCAGCATGTAATACTAAAAGTAGTACTACCATTTTCTAAATATAACAGCAGGTGTAATTTTGATGATGAATTGATCTTTAAAACCAAAATAAAAGTCATATCTTTCACTGGTGAACATATACCAGACTTGTAATTGTTTTGTGATAGACTGGTGCCTGATATTATGAGATTTGAGGCATCATCTTTCAGACTGCCAACAAAACCTGAACATCATTTAAATATTTCCCCCGTATTATGTCCAATATTACAAGTGTGACATTTATTGCGTCCAGCCTCTTGATATGCACAAGACCTCAAATCAGTTTGGGAGTGAAAAAACATCTCATGCAGTGACTGAAAATATAAATAAAGCCAATGAAGTGGGGCTATGGGGGCACCATTCTTCAAATTGAAGATTAAATGGATATTTCACTTGGCAGAGGTACCAGTACTCCTCTGAGGAATGTCAGGTTCATGACATTGAAAATGGAAATGGTGTTCCTGTTTCCCATTTTCCTGTGTTTGTTTTTGGTTTCAGCTCTGCGGCATCTACAGGGGTGAAATCCTGTAGACCTAATAGGCTTATAGGATAATATCACTTTGTTTTTCTCTCTCTTGTCCTTGCTCAGTGCTTGGTGTTTGAAGACGCTCCCAACGGAGTGAAGGCAGGACTGGCTGCAGGGATGCAGGTGGTGATGATTCCTGACGACAACCTGGACCCCAGCCTCACCCAGGAGGCCATGCTGCGACTCAGGAGCATGGAGGAGTTTCGACCAGAGCTATTCGGCCTGCCAGCGTACGACTGAGCCAGAAACCAAATCGAAAACCACACTGTATGATTCAGTCAGTCTTACTTGAATCTCGTTCTTAGAAGGAAACAGTGGTGATTGAGTTGAAAAATAAGACGATTGTCATCCTGAAAGTCATAACTGAAGGTTAAGGTTAGTAAGGGTAAGTCCATCCATCCAATACCTATACCACTTGTCCTTTAGGGGCTATAGGGAGCTGGAGCCAATCCCAAGTTGCCAACCATTGCACCATACTGTGCTGCCCAGCAAGGCTAAGTAAGATAGTCAATAGTGAGATCTGTACAACATCCAGAGAAACACGGATACTGTGCCTATGGACGATAAATTGTAATTGAACTTTTCAAATGTAATACTTAATACTGCATGTAGCACATATAATTGTATTCATTGTCATTGTACTGGCTGGAGGAGAAGTCAGAGATCTTGACGAATGGGACACCAAACTGAAATATGTCCTCTGTATGTTCAGCAAGTGCAGTTGCTGCTGTCCCTTGCATTTTGCCACAAAAATCAAACCTCAGATCATGTACTGTATCTGCTCTGTCTTCAAAAGGCTCCACTCTTATTGGCTATCCTGTGCTGTCAATTACAAATGTGCGTTTCCAAGTGAAGCGAGAGTCAATGGCTGGACACCATCCAACTTTCATTACACTGTGGTGCTTAAAATGATGATTAACGCAGAGATCTTGTATTTTTCAGTGCTTTGCTTTTTTTTTTTTTTTTTTTTTCTTATTGATTCAGTCACAAAACACACCAGGACATTAAAAGAGTTGATTTGATTTGAAGGTTTTTTATGTCGTGGTTATGTTAGCATTTGAGTGATTCAGGATGTGTGCTTCAGACCCTCAAATGCATTTATTAAGACATTTCTCTCTCCGACTGTGCCAACAGCCTGCGGCTAGTGCATGTCATGTGTTGCAAATAGATACACACTGCCCAGTGAGGTCAGTGACGGATAAAATAAAGCGAAATATAGCTTCAGGTCTTGGAAAGGGTTCAGGTCTCAAATGTTATGGGACCAGTCAGGTTCAGTCTGGTTCAGAGCTTACAGATTTGGGGCCATATCTTGGGAACAGAACAAATCAATGTTTTGTCCTTGAATAATGCTGCATGTCATAGCACAGTAAGTGTTTTTGGCTGGTCATTTGGACGTCAATCCAAGCACACTTACTGGTCAAAGCAGGCAGCTCTCGAACACACTCGGTGGATCAGTTTTGAATTGCCAAAGACACTCCTCTTCTCCTCAGTGTAATCCAGTAAAGAGGCTGCAAGTTGTCTTTACTCTTTCATCTCTGCTCATGTCTGCCTCTTGCACTTACTACAGTTCACATGTACCTCGTCCTCTTGCCGAGGCTTTGACAGAGGGCCTGCTGGAGGAGCCTGGTGCCGCGGCTCCCTCAGGCTGCAGAAATGGGATTTTACTGCACTCACATCCAGCTTCCCCTCCATGCCTTCCTGGCCCTTCATCCTCAAAGATGAGGGGGGGTTTTCCCGCTCACACACTCATCTGTCTGTAGTTTTACATATCATTCACCCTCTCCTGGCCTGAGGTATGGTTCATTTCTTTCTTTTATCTCTCTCTCCTTCTCCGATGTGTGTGTGTGTGTGTGTGTGTGTGTGTGTGTGTTTGCCTCACAGTTTTACCACACTGATTAAAATGTTAAAAGGAATGTCGGTATTTTAATTTAGATTGAAATTGAATGCTGAATGAAAATAACACCAGATCAGACATCAAAATGACCTCACCCACATGATTTCAGATTTAATCAGGTTCTAGTTTATTTTCAGACATATTGCACATTTTTTAAGGCCTTGAGATGTTCGGAGAATGTAACTCAGGAATGTACAGCAGATGTGCTGCTTTATTTTAATTTCTTTGAGAGATTAATAGAAGTCATATAGCTTTAGTAAACTTGTCACGTACAGTTCCCTGGCTGTACAATCAGATCAGGACCAGTTCTAAACAATCACTGCAGGATTTTACTGTGGTGCTGCTGAAAGACACACATCAAATAGAAGACGAGGCCTCTTCCTGTTTATGGCTTCATATCAAAGACTCACATTTTAGCAGAAAAGGGCAACATAAAAGAAAAATGACCTGAAATCATTCATTCAGTAATAGACAGTAGTCAGTGTCACAAAGTGCGGTAGATTAAAGGTGAGATGAGAGCTGTGGCAAAATGTTACTGTCCACACCCCACTGCAGCTCGACAAATAATTCCTTGGTATTTGTCTAAGCCAAACTGCTTTTTAAGAACTGAATTTTAGGGATGACATGATCATTACATATAATGTGTGTGTGTATATATATATACACATATAACTAAAACACTGCAAATCTGGCAACAAGGGCGCTAGAAAAAAACAATAATATGCAGTAGAATATTGTGACGCTAAAATAACAATTACTGAGTGAGTTGAGTCAGCCAGAACAGCAACTGAACAGCAGCAGCAACTAACATCTTTACAGTCCATATTAGATAAGCTCAATTATTCTTGAATTAAATGTCTGTTTCCAGACACTGTAAAAGACTTGAAGCGACTTTAATGTGTGCTCCTCTGCCATAGAACATATTTACTAAGGCCTGTGTCTCTCCTCTGATTGATTGAGTGTTGGAAAGTACATGTTGTCTACAGCAGTGTCACTAATGCCTTTCTGCATGTAGTTTTCTTTGAAATTGAAATCCAGTCTGTGAAGAGTGTTGTCGAAGGCTGGCATCTTTCCTCTCATTTGTGCATGCGCTGACCCATTTCAAGATAATGGTTTCCAGCTGAGGGCAAAAATCTTTTTTTTTTTTTTTTTTTTTTCCAGACTAGCTTTTTGTCAGACTTGAAACAGCTACCTTTAGGTCTTTTGAAGAGGTGACTGTACAGTGGGTCAAACATCCAAATGCCCTCACATGTCTATAACATACCTGTTATAAAATCCGCAAGAGCACTTGAGGCTATGCCCTATATACTTCTTTCCTACAAATAAAAAAATAAAAACATTTGTGTTCTTTCCCATCTCTGCCAGTCAGTCTTCGCTTTTATCCTAGCCACAAACCTTTTCAACTTTAATTCTGCCCGTGAGTGAAGAGGGCAGGAGAGAGAAGGGGAGCGGCAGCAGAGATAGCTCCCTGACATGTTTCCCAGGCCCCTGTCCTCGTCTGTGTTCGCGACTGATAGGCGAGAGTGGCTGTGGGACACATTCATCTTCAATGTCAGGTTTTATATCCGGATTTTATCAGCGCTCAGACAAGCAGCTCCTCTACAGGCGAAGTAGAAAAACACTAGACGCCAGGGAGAGACATTGTATAGATGACCTCATTTTAAACATTAATGCTTTATTTATTTTGGTCTTAAGGGACTGCTAAACAGTCCCTTCAACTGAATGTGGAACGAAGAGGATGGGGAAGCTCATCAGATAATGCAGACAGGCCTCTTTCTCTATATTTTCTTCAATCTTGTCTCAGACGTGCTGCATCAAAAGATACTGACTGAATGTCATATCTTTGAGGAGGTGGGGAAGCAGTATTTGTATTTTCCGTCAGGGGATTTGCAAAGAAAAGTCATCACCTTACTGAAGGAAATGAGGGATTATATATACAGGGGCTTCTGTATTATAGTCAGGAAATCCATTGAAGCAACAGTGACTTAAGTATTTTAATTGATTTGTCTTGACAGAAATGGTTATAATCCAAAAGTTTGCATCTAAATACTCAACAGTAGTTCTGCAAATGCCAGCTTCTTTGTGTTAATAGTCTTAAGAAAATCCTCCTTTTTCTTTTAAAGCCTTGGCCAAAACAAACAACTCCACTCTGTACAAGGTGGCAGAACTTTAGATAGATTTCTCTATTCTCGACGCTAAGCAAAAGCATATCTCAAAGTCTGCATATCTCCAAAGCACAGGCCATAGCTGAATTGCCAAGAAGGGTACAGCACAGAAGAATGCCAACATCTGATGGAAGTAGTTCTGCTGGATGCCATTTTGCATTCTGCTGCCAAAGTGTGCAACCTCGACTCGAACCAAACGGGATTTTATGGAGATGAACATATCGAAGGCCTCTGACCGCGAGAAGCACTTTGCCTGTTATGAGATAGGATGCAGACACTGTGCTTTCTGCACTTGCTCCGAGACTCAATGCTTCCTTAGTGATGCAAATAGGCCTCATGTTTTATTCAGCTCCGAGTGATGAGAGAATAAATTTGATTACAGAAGCAGGTGATAGTGAGGACAATGTTGGGATTCAGATTTGAGAACGCAGAGAGGAGTTTAATGTACAATTAAGACCAGACAATATCAAATTATTATGTTTTGCAATAATGCTTTGTGGAATTAAACAGTTACTTCTTTGTTGTCTTTTGGTATCTTAGGGGTTTGATATCATGGAATAATGAGGATTTATCAAGATGTTTTTGTTTTATATTTGGACCAGACTCATTGTAGTAATATGCCTGAACCATACACCACCACTGAAACACACAGAGGTGGAGTAGAAAACCAGTTCTTCAATGAGGGTAGAGCCTTACTGGGACGGTGTGTTGGACACAGAGGTTCAACCCCACCCAATGTCCAACTGAAAGGTAGAGGACAAATGACAAGATGGCACCTAGGCAGTCCACTTGGGTTTTCTGATTCCAAATTAGTGGGCATTAGTGTCCCATGTTGGGTCAAAAGACCAGTTGCGTCACAACCATCTAATCAGGAGGTTCTGTGGGACCAGAGACACCCACCTCTGCAATAGATGGTCTGGAGGGTTGAGGAGTTTAGGGGCTCGGAGTAGTGAGGGATCAGTCGTAGGATTTAGGGAAAAAACATTAACCTGCAGCAAAACACTGCATTAAACAACCAAGAAACCATAATTTCTTAAACAACCATAAATAGTCTATCTATAATCTATATCTATCTATAACTTCTTGCATTATTAAACAGTTTTCTGGTTCTGTTTAGACTTTCGCAGCTCCTGGTTCAGGTGTAGAGAAAGATCCTGGTCTGGTTTAACACAGTAAAAGTTTAGATACAACCTGTTACCACCACCTTTCCCTGACCTCAACCAAAGAGCTTCAGTTGTGTTTTTTGATGCGAGCAGCTGTGCGTTTTGTTCGCTTCCACCCCAGCCACCTCGCTGTGCCTCTGCTGCTGTTATTAAATGTAGCACCGTATTCATTCAGAAAATATGTTGCCTCTAAACATAATCCAGCCAGTGATTGTGTTTCCTACAAAACATATTTGCTGTTACAGTTAAGTTGTATAGAAATGTAATTTCTAGGAGTTTTTCTCCAGGCAACCCAGGAGCCCACTTTTATTTATTGCGTTTACTAAAATTACCCCATCAAACATTAATAATATTGTATGCTTTTAATTTGAGCCTGCACTGGTCTGATGAATTATTAATGGTGGGAATTGATTCCTGACTTAATTTTTAATCACATCTATATCACAATCACATCTATCTATTCCACCTTGCTTTCCACTTGTTTGACACAGCCAGCGTTAATCTGGCAGGGGAATAGTCATTTTGGTATGCCTCAGCAGACGTTCTGCCTCAGCTGCGATATCACACTTTGGCACATCACCGCTGTTCTCTCAAAGATTCTTTGCTGTGGAAGGCTCGACAAGAGTCAATAGTGATCTTGTGCAGAGAGGAAAATGTAAAGTAAAAGGGAGCCCATCAATACTTTACGCGGGCTTTCCTGCGAAGAAGAACAGTGACAAACGAGCTAACAGAGCATCAGCATCTCATTTCCACGGTCCTCACATTCTCTTCAGTCTTCTCTGTTTCTTTTTATCTCTCCCTGTTAATCTTCTCCTCTTTTGAGGCATACACTGTGTGGCTTAAAGCTTCTATTGGAACCAGCAGAATGTGTGCGAATAAGTGTTCCACAAAATGCCTCTTCCATCCCCATGCATCAGCAGAGCACCATGAGGATGACAGCTGTGCTGCCTTCCACTTTACAGAGACACCTCCCTGTTACAGCTGCAATGAAAGGAAATTAAATATAAATGTATACAGTTGAGGGAATACCACGCTTTCAAGAAAAGCAAATGATGCATTAAAGGTCATCTGGGTTCAATAAAAAAATGCCCCAGGCTTCACAGTGAACACATCAGGAGAGCCAGTCACCCTTGAGTTCCTGAATTATGTATGTGGGCATCAGAGGTGATATGGGCAAGGTTTTCGTTTTACAGTAGAATTTGCAACACACTAAAATACGCAGTGTGTCAGCCCAGTTAAATCCATGAGTACTAAGTAGTTACAACATTATTAAATCAGCACTCAGCACTCATGGTCAGACCACACCACTTTTGACCTCATCCTTCATCTTGGTCTCAGCTACACACCTGTGGAATTTTACCTGCTGACACTCGCTGCAGGGTCCACACACAGACACACACACACAGTCAAGCTGTATCCTCTAACATTGGAGACAACAGGTGGATTACTGCCTCTGTGAGGCTGTACACAAACACAGCGATGCTTTAAATGGTCACAAGCATGCTAACGTGTTTTGGTCTTTAGTAGTAACGTAAAGTAACAAGTTTGACCTGATGATGGTGATGATGAAACGTTTTTATCTTCAGGGTGACATGAATGTCTGTGTCAAATTTGAAAGTGAGGGATGATGGGTACTGTTTGATGCGTATGTGCTTCACTCAGCCAGTGTTAATTTTGACACCTTGATTTTTATTCTGTAATAGTTTTAGTCTTCTGACTAAGAAGAATAAGATGCATCAGTTTTAGCCAATTTCAGTCATTTGATATTTGTTTGGTTGGTTTTAGTTACTGACATGTCCGTCTCATTTCTGTCAAATAATTTTATGTCTTCAGTGCTACATCTGTTGTCATCTGTTTTGTACAGTTACCATGGTTACAGTTGTTACAAATGTCTATCGCGAGGTGCCCATGTCACTCTGCCCTGCAGTAACACACAGACTGACTCGCTTCAGTCAGTCATTATCATGTCCAAACTCTGTGTATTTGAACAGAACCGCTCTCTCTAATCTAATCTAGGACAGTTGTTGCTGCTAACCCCAGAGTGACTGCAGCTACCTGCAGTGCTCACTGCAGAGCAGTGAGTCATTCAGAAACTGGAGTTTAGTTTGGGAGGAGATGCTATGTTGTTGGAGAACTTCAACTGAGATACTTCTTCAGCGAACATCAGGGAATACATACATCAGCCAACTGAAAGTAACTGAAAGAGCACTGTCCTGCTGGGGGAGGACCCTGCCATCGGGGAGTGCTGTTGCCATGGGGGGGCTGTGCTTGGTTTACAGAAATGTAATGGTGGTGGTCATAATGTTATGGCTGATCGGTGTATATTTGTTCTGTTCTGCCCCACTCATTATTACCAGAGACATTATACAGAATATGTTATTACCCAACTAAATACATGAACTAAACATTGCACCATGCGTCTAAACTCAGCACTGACTAGTGTATATGTGTATTAGTCACCAGTGTGTTGTTGTCAAGGCTGTTGCTAGCCTTATGAGTCATAGGCAAAGTGTTATAGGCTGTGACGCTGGCAGTTCGTTCTCACTGTACCTGTCAGTATGCTAACAGTTAGCTGTCATTCTGAAGAGACAGACATTTGCAGAACACACATCTGTTCATATCAAAATCCTGTATTCATTTTCTGTTACATCCCTCTGTTATTAGTAATAATCCCCAAACTGATATTCATACCCCCACAATGTGAAAGGCTGGAAAACACTGTCATATTTACAGCAGGATTAATATCAAATCATATGACACATGACCAAGTCTCCTTCTACCTAACCAGCAGGGGATACTTCCTCTACAAACCCTTGTTGTAAAGCAGCCTTTAATGACCCAAGCTCCAGGTGTCCCATGGGATCCTAATGGGCAATGAAGAATGCCCCTTGTCCCTCCATTTAAATGGTCCTATCAGTGCTCTGCTGAGTGGCCAGGAAAGGCCACTCGGAGCTCTGTCAGTCACTCTGAGAGCCCGGCTCTGATAAGGCGCCGAGCGGCAGGTCTGCGCTCTGGGGGCCGGCCCGGGTCGATACAAGTGTTTCTTTCCTGGCCGTCACCTGCCAAGACATCAATAGCACTCAAACCATGGCAACACACCGCATTAAACAAACCCCAGCTGTTTGTTCTATAAGCTCCCTTTGGAATGACTTTCAAGCAGCAGTGGCAGCTTAATTTCATCCATATTTCTTATAGACTGTTATTGGACAGCTGGGCAGGATGAGAGAGGTGAGCAAAAGATGACAACACTTGGACTAAAGAGTTGTGTCTCTAGTGGAAGTCAGCTCTTCAATTTACAGTGACCTCCAGCTGTCCACGTACAGTACAAGAAGGACCTATTAAATTGTTGGGGTGTAGACCTGCTGTCAGGCTACTGGACCGAGACATGATTGGAGTCTAGGCGGGGGGAGAGTCCAAAATAACTGGATCTGGAGTTTCACCATCACTTTTTACCCCATAAACACACACCTGCATGCATATACCGTACTATACTATATATAAAGGATGTGCGCAGCGGTGATGTAGAAAACACACTTCTACAATTTTATAATACAGTGTATGAGGCCATTTTCACTATTCTGAAAAATGACTGCTTCGCATTGTACACCCCTGCTTGGCTCTGCCAGTGACCATGATAGATACTCCAGTGAGAAATAGCAGCTAGATAACGTAGACCACACAAAGTTAATAAGTAATAAGTAATTATGACAGGAGCAACAAAGTGAGCAAAGTCAATTGTTGCTATTGTAGCCATGACGACAGGTGTCCAGCAGGCAGTGTCCTGCAGCTAGATATACTGTATAACAGGTGTCTTACATTAATTCAGAAACTTGTATTAGACATGACCTCAGTGTAAGTCAAGTCATATAGAGCCAAATCACAACAGGGGACTTTTCATATAGAGCAGGTCTAGACCATGCTCTGTTTTCCCCCCCCTCTGGAAAATTACAAGCATAACACAATGTGACATATTTATATCAGAGCATCAGTCTGCTCTGTTAGCTGTCACTGAGCGCACCTCAAACTCCAATGCACATCTACACAGAGCTGGCAAGTGTGAGTGATATTCTTTAAAAATCCATGAACACACAGTAGCAGAGCGAACTCTCTTATCTTTAGAATGGCTGTTTATTCTGCAGTTTCAATGATAAAACCATGTATAGCCCTTGTAAAATCCAGAGCCATGGCTGTGATTTGGAGCATTAAAGTCCAGCGGATCCTGACTCAATGTCTGTTGAATATCCAACTTAAAACTAACTTCACTGTGGTTCTAGATAGCTTGCTGTTGCAAAAGTTAAGGTGCACAGATATGTCACTTTGTGATGAGTGAGAGAGCATGTTTTTGTAAAGCTGCAGTCACCAATTAGCCCTCAGGTGTCTGGTAAACCTGGGCACACATTAGATACTGTATGTGCACATGTATTGTAGTACACTGATCATCCACACCATTAAACCACTGACAGAGGAAGTAAATAACATTGATCATCTTGTTACAGTCCTGTGTTCTGCTGGGGAACCTTGAGTCCTGACATTCATCTGGATGTTACTTTGACACATACCACTCACCTTATCATTGTTACAAGTACAGGCTGATCAGTAGATTTTACATGATTAATATTGTGAAACTGTCTAAACCTATCACACTGTGACTAAAGACTGAATATGATTTAAAAAAATAATAATAATAAAACTGAATGTAATAATTTAACTAAGGTTAAAAATGAATTAATATCAACTTTTAGTGTCACACAATCCCCAGTCTCCTGCATGAACATCCTGCATTCACTCCAAGCTGTATGGCACTAATTAAATGGCACACTGGCACACATCCAGTATGCTATGTGTATGTGTGGGTTGTTTTTTTTTTTTTTTAATTAAATGTGCCTGGTGAAGGTGACAAAACAAGGTGCTTAGTGAGTCAGTGACGTGTGACTTTTGTCACCCGGGTGCAAATTGACACTCCAACAAAATAAATATGAGTAAATGTTGGACGGCAAGTCTGAAGCTCGCATTGTACTTCTGTAAATATTGATCTACACGTATTTTTTCTGTGACTTCATAACGCGACTGCGTGAAGTTCACATTTTTTCAACAAGCTGCTCACATTCTGCAACATATTCAACTTCATAACACTTCATTGTATTTCACTATGGACAGTATAATGAGCATCTTACGCACAAATAATACTCTGAATACTGAATTAGAATTAGAGGAGTTTGAAAACTGAGACTTGAAATTTGAATTAGAGTTAAAAGAGAATCTATCGTGTAGTATCCATGTCCTGAGGAGACACATTTATTTGTGAGACACACCAGCCAACATACTGATACCATGGATCATGGACCATAGATTATTTATAACATACTTCAAAGAATAGATGAGTCCCTTGATCATCTTCTTGACTCTTATCTGAACTAAGCAGCAGAGGAGAATCACGAGGCTTTTGTAAATGTGAAACAAAGTCTCTGCAGTGGCTGTGGTCCACTCCAAACTTATTTTAGGACAGGAGGGTCAGACGTGATCGGGCGTGAGCTAAACGCAGCATGTGGGGGTGTGTAGCGGGGTAGTGACGGAGCATTGCTGAAGAGGTAGACGGAGCAGGGAGAGGTCCATGGAGACAGTGAGCTGCACCTGCTGCTAATTAACCTGTGTATGTACTCTGTATGTATGTCAGCAGGTGCAGAACAAACAGAGTCGCAGCGTGAGAGCTGCAGACACCAGACTGCTGGCAGCAGGAGGTTCTGGCCTAAAAACACTGTTTGTTCATTTATAGACAATTGGATGATCCCCAAAGGAGGAGGATAGAGTTTCAGCACTGATGGCACACACTTTAAATTATACAGGGTTTGCTTTGCTTTGTGACAGATAAAACAAAGACAGAAATGGAAGCAAATCTCCAGAGTCTCCGCTAAAATAAAAGCCTGAGCAGTGTTTAAGACTTTATGTTGGATGGCCAAACTTTTAGTTACCCATTTCCCAGTTGGCTGGAAAATACTGGGTGGCAGAAAAGAATAAAAATTCTCTCCGTTCTCCACTACTTTAGTCTATGGGGAAATTCATGATATATAAATAAGTGATCTTTCCATTGTTTGTTTAAGCCAATAGAAAATTTGATAGCCCCAGTGCAGGTATCATAAACAACACTGGCAGATGGGAATACAAGCATACAGTTTTCACTGAGATTATTAAAGTTTTCTAAAAGTTTGTAAGATGATAAAATCAAATTGCCTTTATTTGAAACATGGCAAATAATGCCGGTGACTTGCCCTTCATTCTAAAACTAAAAAACAGACAGATAAGGAAGGACACTGAGCAACTTGCAGGTGGTGCCAACAGATAGGACCCGAGCCACACAACCTCTTCTCCACCATGAAGACCTGGAGAGAGGCGAGATACGCAAACACACAAGAGGCAAAACCGACCACATCGTTCACATGTCTGGGAGAAGGAAACAAACACAAAGAAGGAGAGAAAAGACAAGGAGGAGGCTGAGACTCAACATCTGGACTGAGGCAGCCAGGAGAGAGAGAGAGGTCCCAGGATGGCTGATGAACAGAGAGCCTGAGGAAAGGAGAAAATAGAGGGACAGAGAGGGACAGAGAGAGATAGGCACACAGCCTGGATACTCATGTGCTTGAGGGAAAACAGGGTTAGAGAGATGCAGTGGTTTTCAGAAAGTTTACCGGTAATATTGTCAGGACCACATGAACTATATTGTACGTACTAGGTTTAATGAACACACTGAGACTGACACCCTCCGGCGGGAGAGTGGTAACAGATACCAGACCTGAAGTCATCAGAGAATAAGCCACTAACTAAAAGTTAAGGTGTAAAGATGAGTTATAAAGTTGGAGTTAAAAGCCTCAACAGAGTCAGACAGTCTGATCTCAGCAGGGAAGTTGTTCTAGAAGAGGGGGGCCTGATAGAAAATGCTCTGCAGCCCACAGGGACAAACAGAAGCCCTGTATTCAGAGATTGAAGAACACAGGAAGGAATATAAGGTTTAAGGAGAGTTGATCATTTGAGAACGTCCATCCATTTTGTTCAGGAAGATACAGCAGAGTATCATCAACATAGCAGAAGAAATTAATTCCATGACTGAATAATTTGGCCAAAAGGTGAAATATAAAAAGAGAGAAGCAAAAGGCAAAGAAACTGTTTGGGATTCAACATAATGCTCAACTGGTTCTTAAGAAAGCTGGACATGAAGAAGTAATTTTGTATCTAATCTCACCTATGTTATCTATTTTCTGCGGAAAAGATTGCAAGCCATAAAGGGCGAGCAGTTGAGAGCTCTGGAATTGAAATCTATGCATATGCATATTGTTACTGATTTGGTGAAAGAAATATGCTGCTCTAGCAGTGCACAGAGCACATCTGTTCAGTACACAGTGGAAGCAGAAGATTTCCAGTTTCGATTTTTACCATTTCCACTCTGCTGCAGGTCTATTTAAGAGCACATGTCTGACTGTCTAGTTTTAGCAGAAATTGCTAACTAGACAGAGCTGCGTTCAGTTCCCTGGTACAATTCTCAACAGGGCCCACTGCTGCAGTGAAAGGAGCGAGGACCACCAGCAATCATTCACTTAGAGCAGCTAATGTTGACAGACCAGTGTGTCCAGTGGTAAATACATCAGCACCTATAACAAGATGACAGGCTAGTATTGTGTCAGATTTGATAGAAAGTGATTTGACAGCCAGGGAAACAGTCAGAGGGAGGGATTCTCTTTTATATCAAGTACCTGTATTACCAGTGGTGGGGATGATGAATTCTTTGTAACTCATATATTCAGGGAACTTTTGAATAGTTGTGTGGCTTGTGGGGGTGGGGGCAGCATCATCCTGCATCATTGGTGCTTTCAGACATAGATTACAATGTTGCTAAAGCTGGTGGTTTCTCCATATGCGATGCCAGCACTTTACACTCACTGTCTACGCCAGAACTTCTGGCCCCATGTAGACAGTGCATCTTATTAACTGGGAACACCATTATGTTTCAAGTATATGCACAATAAATGTGCTTTTCTGGAGGAATTTTTTTTTCCTCCTGCCCAATCAATACACAGATATTCACCAGTGTCACATCAGCACAGTTAGAGAAAATCACACAAAGTGATTGGCAGAAGTAAACACTTAGAAGCTATTTGATAAACTGGTGATGGGGTTAATGGGACACTACACTGGTTAAACAACTAACAGAGCCGGAGGCTCTGCTTTTTGATTTCAACATTTGAAAATATCTAAAAGCTGTTTTGTCACTGTTGACCCTTGTATATTCTAAATTTTGAAGTGCTCAGTTACCTGGAGTGGTGTAAACAGTGTGTGTTTACTGTCGGTCAGAGAAGGCATGACTCAGCGCACAATGCTCGTGACAAATTCACCAAACACTGAGGAAAGAGAAGATGGTGTGCGGATGTAGTGAGAGCTGTGTTTGCATCAGTGCTGCAGCATCACTTTAATTATGAATTACTGAAATGATGAATTACTCATATCTCCTGGTGCTTTGGAGCTAATGCATTGATTATAGGCCAGAGAGATGGAGGAGGAAACTGAGACAAGAGATGTCACATTAAAGGAACATTATAAAACTATTTAACCTTAAACTAACAGCTACAAAATTATTTTGATTGCTTTCTGATTTGCAGTAGGGAGAACGGAGCCTCATTCCCACTCCGAACACCTGTTGATGTACTGTGTAAATTGGATCGAGTAGGTCTGATCTCCTGTTAGAAGTACGTAACACTTTACAGTACTACATCACACACCAGCAACTGTAGGTCTGCAAGCTAGCTATAAGAAGAAGTTAGCTCTGTATTCTCAAAGGCGAAAAGATTTAAGAGGACATTGATGCAAGATGCTAAGACGCTAAGGACTGAGCAAGAGGCCGGACAAAAGTCTCTGACTCTCAGTCTCTGTTTGACGTCCCTGTCAAAATTGTACATGTAAAAGTTAATTGCACTCTGAAACTGTAGGGGCACCCAGGCACAAAAATACTAGTCCTTGCATAACAGGGCTTTAATGCACACATTTATAGATCTAATGACTACTATCACTGTTACTACTGATGCTTTGCACCTCCATCCACTACAGTGCCCATCAACACCAAACTCAAATCTAAGCTACTTTAGTCCTGTGTACTGTATTGATTGTCATTTATCCCTAAAAGAATGTAATACATAGTTAGAATTCATATATAATATGCATGTATAGTATTGGGAAGCGTAGCTTGTTTGAGTGATTCTATGGGATGGGATGGTGCGAGGCTGCAGACGCACACACACTCATTCACTTCAGCTGTGAATCACTCAAACTACAATAGTCTACAATCAGTCCAAAGACTTGGGAGATTTCTCAACCCTTGTAACTTCAAGAGGCCATAGAGGGTGTAAACAGGAAGTAGTAGTGGTGTAAAGTAGGATTATAAAGTTTGGGATGTTCTCTGGTCTACATAGGGTTTATCTGAAGGTACTGCAGCTGCGTAAATAGATTTTTTTCTGTATTAACATTCAGTCAAATGACTACAGTACATGTAATGATAGTATTGTTAGCAGACAAACCAACCTGACTCTATAGCTTTACTCAGCTTATTAGCCTCTTTTTACTCAGTATTTTGGTTTTAGTCCCTCAAACTCTGCTTTCATCACCCTGGTTTACAGCAGCAGCTGTTTCAGAGCAAAAGCTGTAAAGAGCCACTGTCCTCTACCTGCTCAGCAGCAAACAGCAGACAGACACAGTTAGAAAGCAGCTGGTGAACATAGTGCCGCATTTAGCAGATAAACAGCAAGATGGTTTTCAGAGCTCATAGAGCCAAAAGGAATGTAAATATTGAACTTAACACAGTCAGGTCCATTTATAACCCACTGTGTTTTACAGCCATTAATGTATTCAGTAATCAATCCCAAAGTTGGGGAGTATATTAAGATATTTTTAAGGTACAAATGAAGCACACCACAGCTACACATTAGTGGTAGTATCTAAATTTTAATGAATTAATTTAAATTTAAATCAAAAACTGGAGATTTCCTATTAATTAATCTAATCATTTAGCCCAAATCTGGATTAGATGCAGCAGTTTGTCCAGTCACTGACTTTGTAAGTAACCAAAATTTAAACAATGCAATGTTTCTTCAGGTTCGTCTGATGAAGAGTCTGTTCATAAAAGGTTTAGTTTTTGCTGTTTTACATTCCTGGACAATTTAAGGGATCTTCAAACGTCAATTAATCTTCACTTCTCAATTGATTTACATTTACACAATCTGTAATAAAATGTCTCATTATAATTACAGCTTGATCCTCAGGTCCTAAAACAAGTCAGTTTGTTGACTGTTTTTACATCATTTCACTTGCAACAATAAAAGACATGTTCTCCTCTTTTTATAATGACTTCTGTTATAAAACATATTACTTATCATGACAGCCACAACTGACAAGCTTAAAATGTTGACAAAATATTCAGGTAAATGTTGATCTTTGTCTTAGGGATGGTTGTTGAATTAAAGCCACATTTATTAATTTCATTTAAACCTGGTTTAAAGCAGGGATGGCAGTAACAGAAACCAACCTAGGGCTGCTATTTTATAGAAGGATTTATTCTGAATTTCCTGGCATACATGGTTAAATATAGTGGATTGGGGTAGTAGTGGAACGACAGCCAATTACAAATCCCCTGTGTGTGCCCTGAGGAGGTACAGTAAATCGTATCCTTAGAAAATGGAATTATTACAGGATAAAATTAAAGTCAAGTCCCCAACAGGCTGACATTTCCCTTGGTTTTTTGCTGTTTGGTGGCCCCTAAGGGGAATCTGCCATCCTCTCCCAGGACCCTCCTACCATATCAGATTCCAAATCCTCTGGGAGTTGAAGCAGAATGGAGCGTTTATGCCCACCCACTTCCCTTTTAAACCAAGCAGAGGCAGTTATAGGACAGGCCACTTCCAGACTGGCTTTTTATGAGACATCAGAAGAATTAGGGCTGGTAAAAAAAAAAAAAAAAAAAAAATCCCTGTATTCCCTAATTTCCCCCTCATTAATTAGACAGGATCTGTGCTCATCAAAGGGATCCTGCACTGAAGCCTCTCGGTGGGGAAGTTGGCCAGAGAAGAGAGGAGCTGGTTCGAGCCTCTGGACATTATTGACCTATGAGTGAAATGGGTTGGCCCCAGTGCATATTCTGAAGCCAGAGAAATGGTGCAATCTGGTTTAATAAGACTAGAGAGAAAGAAATAATATTATAGATGTATCCAGCAGGATAACTATTTTATTGTTCACTCTTTTTTAGAAGGGTTTGTTCACCTTTTTAGTTTTGCATAGACACAGATTCCACTGATCAGTATTAAAGCTGCATGAATATATTATATTGAATATATTTTAAGTTTTCTGTGTGACAGTTGCTGTAATTTGACTGATTACATATTTGTGTGGTGTTATAAATTAAATTGTTTGTGCATTTCTACCTCATCTTGGAGCACTGTCTTGGAAAGGGCATCAGTGTCAAAATCTGTTTTAGTTGTCTGCCCCTTCACATTCTGCACTTTATTGTGTTTTAGATTTAATTTTAAATGGATAAAACAGCTCATTAACCTACACTGAACAACCCATTTAACCCATGGTTATACATTTTTTCAAATATTTGAAAATGTATTAAAAATCCAAAACTGAAATCTCTCATTTACAGAAGTATTCAGCACTTTTGCTGTAGTACACTGGACTGTGATATGGTGAATCCTATTTACTTTAAATATCCTTGAGATGTATCTACGACTAGTGCTGGTACTAGGGTGTACCCCACCTATCGCCAGCCAAGAATGGGATAAACTGCCCAAATCCAGGTGTGCAAAAAATGAAGGGTTCTGAATACTTACAGAAGCCACTGTACTAATTTGGGAAATCTGGGGCCCATGACTCATTTTTGCCTCAGGGCCTTGAAGTGGACTAATTTGACCCACTGGTGAGCTCTGATATCATGGACAACAGTCTTATTTCCACTCAGATTTTTGCAGCAAAAAAATACTATGTATTTGCTGAGGCAGCTGTTGTGATAATTGGCCTTTTAGAATCAGTTGGCCGTTCAGTGGAGAGATATTGATTTCATAATCACTGCTGTACTTCTGTCTCTGACCTCTACTGTACATAAGGAAGGCCAAGTCGCTATGTTTCCAAGAGCATAATTAGAATGGATCTAATATCTTTTTTATATGCGCCCACAGCTCAACTGTAGCATGCAGTCCCCCCCCTCCAGCCAGACCTTTATTTACCCGAGTAGGCCTGCTGCATTTTGATAACAGCCTCTGTCTGGAAGAGTTAATGTAATGCCTACCCAAGGACAGGGGTTTCAATTAAGGAGCAGGACAAATTCGAATGGGATGAATTCAAGCAAAATGCAGCAGCACCTCATCCCGAACATGAGAAGAATATAGACTCCTCCACACTTCTGAAGCCTCGTGCTTATTTCTGCTTCACTGATTAGCTGTGTACACATCCACATTCGGAGCATCATCCCCATGCAAAGCATTCGTCCTCTTTTAGCTTGATGGACTGTCAGTGCGTACAGACTGCCGCTCATTTGTGCACATTACCCACTTATTCTTTCTGTGAGAGCTTCAAAGTATTGCTGAATGCAGAAAAGTCCACACAGCCAAACAAACTTGTGATGCATCTGTAGCAGTTAGCTCTTTCATTTTTTAAAGAAGTTGAACTTTGGGCTGGCAGAGAGAGGGGGCTTGTGTTGCTCCTGACGGATGATGCCAGGCTTTACTCATGAATTCTAAATCACCTCCAGCTAATTAATGTGCAAAGGCCACGCTACAGTCAGATATTCTATGTAAGAGCCATGGACCATTTCAGAGAGCAGACGACTGAAAGTAGCGACTGCACAACAAGAAATGTGGAGTTATAAAATCTCTGACCAGGAGCCCTCCTCTCCTTCTTTCCTTTCTTCTCCTTATGTCTTCTTATCCTCTTCTCACATCATTATCATCATCATCCCACCTAACTTCCTTTTTTCTCATCTAATGCCTTTCCCTGTCTCCTCCTCCTTGCTTCTCAATCTTCTTTTCCTCCCCTTTATTCTCTCTTGTTCCTTTCCTCACTCCTCCCCTCTTTCCTTCTCCTCCTTACCTCTGAGCCCTCCCCTCTGTACTCTTTATTTCCTTTCTTTTCTCCTCTTCTTCTCTCTTAACACCTTATCTTCTCATCTTTTTTCATCTCATACCATCATACCATCACCATCTTCGTCCCCTCCTCTTTTTTGTTCCCTCCTCCCCTAATTTTTCTGTTTTATCTGACTATTAGAGCTACCCTTGTCTTCTGTTTTCTTCTTTTCACTTCACTTCTCTTTTTTCCTCTTATTAGCTTCTTAACCCCCCCCCCCCCAAATACAAAACAGTTGTAAGAGACTGACTTGGTTTCTTACATGCTTACAATGTAAACATCTTTATGTTTATGTTAGCATGCTGCCATGTGTGGGCGAGTGGAGTAAAATGTTGAGTTTAAAATTAATATTAAAAAAGGAAAAATGGACACAAGAAACTAACTAAATAACCAACAAACTCCACAACCCAATTTATGTACAAATGAAACAAAACCAAAGGTAACAACACAGCAAACAGAACAAAACAAAGCAAGACAGCAGAGCAACAGCAGGTGAGCCACCTCACCTGGTGCGATCACCATCAAGGACCAGCAAGAGGCTAACTGAGGCCAGGTGAGGGCCTTTTATACCCCACCTGCTAAGGAGAGGGACTAAGGGAGGAGTGGTTTTCTCTGGGGTGTATTCAAGAAATGCACTTCACTACACATGAAAAATAACCAACACAAAGTGCAGCCTACTGAGAGGAATGTTGTTAGTTTTGGAAGGTATTCAGTCATAAACCACAGTACTAAACCAGTGAAAATTTGATCTGATGATGATGCTAGATGAAGGCTCACAGGCTCACCAAAAATATGACACTTCATCCTGAGGACGACTTAAATGTCGACATCAAATTTCATGGCTGCCCAGTATCACCATCACTACAGCCCCTCTGCTAGTGTGGCTAATGTTGTGTTGGTACAAAACCTTCTGAATTTCTTTGACTCTCCAGTTATATGTAAGCTTTGTTTTGATTTTAGTTCCCGTTTCTTTTCTGATTTTGTGTTTCTGGCTGACCTACTCTCAGATTTGACAAAAGCCCAATCAGGATAACCATGTGTTTAGTGCTTGATTGTTGTGTTTCTTTTCCCTGTGATTTTTGTGGATTACCCTTAATTTGTTTTCAATTTACTTGAAATTAACATAAAGCTGGAACATTGCATCAAAACACAAAGCTGCTCCTGTGGATCCACTCATTTGGGGCATTTTTTTTTTTTATTATTATCTGCAACTCCATGAAAAATGGACAACCCTGAAATGGGCTGCTTGTAAAGAATCAGATGTTCCTGTCATCTTTGTGTTGTGCATGCTCATTTAGTTTGAGCTCCACCATATTGTACTGTACTTGTAACTTGGCTGGCTTAGCCTACATACTAGCAACCTTATAAATAAACATTGCATTATATAATGGAGTAGTGGGCTATTCTTGACCATCATCTTTGTGAGAAAGTAGATACAGGGATGAGAGAATGCTGCTTTAAATCTACAGTCAAAAATTAAATTTTAATGCACATCATCAAACAAACATGATTCATATAAATCTTTACCCCAGAAATCATCGCATTTGGCCCTCTATGGTCAGACTTTCCATTCATACTGAATTCTCCTTGCTGCTGCTGCTTATATTTAATTGAAAGGTAGATTAAAGTTTAAAATCTACATTTGGTACATTGTTGCACTGGCTTTTTTCTTTCTCAGAGAGACTTGCCAGACAGTTTAAAGTTGGCAGAGCAGAGCGTGCAGACCCCGAGAGGGCACGGGTTGAATCTGTGGCTTTGACTGGAGATCCACTAAATGCTGTCAGAAAGCTACACTGTAACACCAACAGTGCTCACACAAAGTGCCTCTTGAGTCCCTTATACATCTTTTGGATATTCCAGCCTTTTAAATCGCCATGTGTTCTGATCAGGAAGTTTTGCTCCTCTGCGGAAAGTCCTGCTATGATTTTGCTGATTTTGCTGGAGCAGTGTATATCACTACCAAGAATACTGGCTGAGGATTTGTCAGTTTATACAGAGTTGTAAGTGCATGTGATAGATGCTGATGTACGTAACTTTTCAGCTGTAAGCAGGATAACTATTTTTAGGTGACCCCTAACTATAAAGTCTCAAGTTGGAACCCTGACCAGACACTCTAAGAAGGCCAGGTGCTCTGAGCTGATCCCAGAGAGTGGTGGGTCTATGGGGTGGCTGCTCCATCACTTATTCAGGCTGAGCCTGACCAGAAGCCTGGCCACCAGATGCTCACTGGCAAGCTCCTATCCCAGGTCCAGGAGGGAGCGCTGGTTTTCCTATCCCTGGTGTGGTAGCACAGCCTTGAATCTGACATTTGCAAAAAAATGTGATTGGTGGGGATTTTTCCATTGTGGTTGTGGCCTCACTTAACTTGTATGATCGCCAGTCCATCATACGGCCAACATATACAGAGAAATAACCATTCACACTCACATTCACACCTATGGGCAATTCAGAGTCACCAATTAACATAACCTGCATGTCTTTGGGCACAGTGAGAACACTGAACCCTCTTGCTATGAGGCAACAGTGCTAACCACTGCACCACCGTGCCACCAGACATATTTCCTTTGAAACATAACAGTAAGCCTGTTGAAAAGCAAACTGCTTACCAGTGGAGTTCAGACAACTCTAGAATAAGCGTGGTACTGCATGAGTGGACTTAGGATGTGCCATGCCTATCTTTAATCGTGTGTCTATACCACTTGTTGTCCATACGTACTACACATAAGATCAGCAGAAGGAACCAAATTAAATGTGATTGTTTTCCTGCCATATCAAACATACCTTGTGCAGCTACATGGTGCTCTTCCTATCATTCAGCCAGGAACAGATTTAACTTTATTACTCCGAAATGGGACCGACACAGAACAAGTTAGCGGCCATACTGTAACATGTTATAAAGTCAGTATGGTATGTGACTGTAGTTTACAGTCAGCAAATACTGCAATGAACTGAAAACTAATAACTTTCCTCATTAAGCATCTGTCCACAAAAATTATAGAAAAAAGGAATTAAAAGAGAAGCAGAAATCTAACATATTTAGTCAAGATTTTCTTCACAGTTTCAAGTCTCCTCCTGTTCAGTCCCAGGTCTTATTTCTTCTCAGATTTCATGAAGCAGGGTCTAATTGCTCCAATTAAACAGATCACCATGCAATGCCATTTAAGATAATTCTTCAATTATTTATGAAGGCTCTTTCTGCCAAATGTGACGGAGCCATTAGGAGGTTCCTTTTACTGCATCAATTAACCCTACATGGTTTCAGCATTAGCTTTCTGAGACTCACACTTGTCATAAAACATAGAAACCTGCAGCTGATTGCTTCAGTGAGCAAATGAAGAAATTAAGGCTTTTTTGTGCCACAGATCTCACACAGTTTTTGCTGCAGGACGACTTTGCTGCTCAGCCCCCAGCTCTCTTTAAGGAATCCAGAAAGAGCACACTGTTCTTCATGCAAACCCCCTGAAGAACAGAGGTTCACATTAATGAAATACCAAGTTGGTACAGTAGAAACTATAAAATATGCATGTGGTGCCAAAGAAACACTGCACTGAGCTGACTGTGTCAGTGAGGAAATCGGAGCAATTCTCTGCAATAATCATTAAACATAACACAACGTAATATTCTGACATTCCTTTCTGCTTTGGAGGGAAGTAATTGGCACCCTGCTGGGGCGCTGACTGTGACACAGAGTACATTCTGCATGAAAAGATGCGCCAGAGTTGAAGAAATGCCAGATACTGGGTTAAAGAGTGGATCTGAATGCTTCAAGTCTTGTTTTGGGTAAAGAGGTGATCATTTGGGCCATTTACTATTAATTAAAAGTAACTCAAATTATCAAGAGCAGATTGCTGAATGAGCTTTTTATACATGGACCCATACAGTTAATGGACCGCTGAGCCAGAATCCTGTTTGAGGACACTGTAGATAAATATCTGTTCAAAAACAAAGAAACCATAATCAATATAATCTAGAGGATCTGAGGGAGATTTGCTGTGTAGAACTAGGGGCCTTTTGAGGATCTTTGCCCAGGGCCTCTGAGTAGCTGGTTACTCAAAAGTACAAGCTACAAGCACAAATTAACAAAAGATGACACAGAAACAAATAATATGAAGAATAAAATGGAAATGCCCTCTGATCTACTGAGTCTGATCTAAGGAGTTTAGGCCAAGTCAGTTGTATTTGTATAACACATCAGCATAAAAAAAATTTGATCAAGTCATACCAAGTTACTAAATCATGTGGAAACACACACACACATCCACAAATAATGTACATGCTTTTACGTGTGTGCTGAATCAGTGTCTTCCAGCTCTCTTTCACATTCAAGAACACAGGCACGCTCCTGACTCTGTTTAATGACTGTGATCATTTGTATCTCCTCCACACGTTGTTTATCGCCTGTCACAGCGATGCCACTCTTAACCTCACAGAACGTCACAGCATGGCCTCAGCCCATCCATAATAAAGAGGATAAAGTTGTCTGCCATTGCAGGTAAAAAATGAGCTGCTCTGCTGGTGTGTATACTGGAGATAGTGTTCCAGTAAGTGCTTAACCAGAATGGAGTGGTTCTGTATGAAGTGGGATTGAATTAGACAGGCTTCGCTGTGGAGAGAACTGAATTTCAAGAGGCTTTACACATGTAGAACAATGCTGCAATAACCTCAAATGGAGCAAAGGGTTGAAAACATATTCAGATGAGGAGAATCTAGGCTATACCTAATGAATCATAATTAAAAAGTATCTCAGTCGAGTACTACTGTAATTGGATAGCACATGTGAAGGTGCAGAGTACAGCTCCAAGGCTGTCTTCCAAGCTCAACTAGCCGCTGGCTTTTGTGTAAATCGCCGGGCTGAAAGGATTGTACCACAGCTGGCAGAGCATGGAGTGCTGGCCAAATGAATTTACTCTGACAATGCAGACAGGCATGAGATCAATAGTAATTAGATTCCTAATGTGTTTCAGTTGGTTTACATGGCCCAAGTTTGGTTGTAAACTTCCCAAGGTGGAAGTGCCCAGTGGAGAGGAGATGTTAAAGGTTAAAGCTCATTTTGTCTATGAACCTGTAACACATCCAGCACTGCAAGTAAGGACAGAAACATTGTGGTTCAGTGCATTTGATGAAGTCATGACATGTCTATCAGCATCTGTTCAAAGGCAGCGGCAGCTTAAGTCAGAGCTATGTTTGTCTTCATTTCCATTTCACATTGCCCCCTGGAATTGTTTTGACTCATCATCTCATTTGCTTTTATTCATTTTCATTACAGCCATGAGCTAATGGAAGATTTGCAAATGTGCCGTGACACGCCACACGTGATTACCGCTCCGCTAAGAGTTGCTTGACAAGTGCGCCGGCCCCTCGCCTCCACATGCCGTGCACCAGATAAGTGAAATGAGAGCTGTCACTAAAAGGCATACAGATTTAACTAGTTCCAGGTACAATCCTCTTCTCACTAACATTGGCTCACAACAAAAACAGTAGCACTTATAACAGAAAAATGATTCACATGAAAACCGACCATGACAGCTCTTGAAGTGAGTATATCTTCACTCTGCCAATGATATTGTTTCTGAGTTTTGAAAATCATACGTATGCAGGATATATTTATATTTCCATGTCCTCATGTTGCAGGTATACACATTTTCTGGATAGTTCTATTCAGTTTGTTTTTAAAGAACTGAATAATTTACCTCATGTTCACATACAGTAGTTGGTATAAGGGACCCACTTCTAACAATGAAATTTTGGACTAAAACCAATTTCACCTGAATCACAGTGATCAGAGGATTTGCTTACTGAGCTTTTGTGCTCAGCTTTGATGAACTTTTACTTCAAACTTTGGCCATAGAGAACTGGAGAATCCAAAATTGTGGAGACATTCCTATAAGCTGTGTCGGCCCATCCACTTTTGCATAACCCAGGGCTTGATTCTGAATGGAACCTTAAGGCTAATCATGATCATAAATCCCATTTTACAAACCTCAAGCTTAAACATAAAACTACCAGATACAGATGTCGATTGACAGGTGTCTTTTCCCCACTCACCGGGGGCTGAGAAGCTCAGTATGCTTCAGTAAAGTGGTTGTCAGATTGTTTAACAGAGTTCTCCACTGGCCTAAAGCGTTGAGGCCTTAGACCCGACCCAAATGAACCCATCTGCACTGTCAAATTTGAGAGCCAAACCCAAACTGAAATTATATTTTATCTTTCTTTCATTCTGTACTGACTGGTAGCTCACCAAGCACCAGGCTCACACATTACCTGGCAACACACTCTTTCCTTCTTTCAGTTAGGTACTGTTTGCAGTGTCTTGCGCAAAGCCTGACACACGTAGTAAAACCCAAACCTGAGGCTGTAAGCAACAAATGGTCCAACCTGACCTGAAACCTGGTACTTGGGGTATGTTGGGTTCAGGTATCATAACTCTACACTCTGCACAAATAGGGCAGTTTTTATCTATATTTCTATATCTCTTTGTCCAATCATATGGCTTCCCTGTTGCTCAGGGGCAAATATGTACTAGTCCACAACCTGGGAACCACTGCTTTAAAGTATGTTAAGCATTGTGCATGCATTATAACATTACTACCGTAATTTCCAGACTATAAGCCGCTACTTTTTTCACATGCTTTGAACCTTGCAGCTTAAACAATGATGTGGCTAATTTATAGATTTTTACAGGCTAACGAGCTTCATGCTGCCAAAACATTTAGCCTCGTCACATCAGACCAATGAACAGGTCACAGTGGACCAATGAAACTGTTTGAATTAGATCAAACGCACTCACACTAAATTCTTCACAACAGTCATTTTGCACTTAATGCACACACCCTCATCATGGAAAACACACGAAGAAATGCATATGATGCAGCTTTTAAGTTAAAGGCAATCGATCTGGCTGTCGAAAAAGGAAATAGAACTGCTGCACGTAAGCTTGGCATCACTGAATCGATGGTGAGACGTTGGAGACGGCAGCGTGAATGTGTAAATATCTCATGTTACAACATAGACACCTGTGGCTTGTAGACAAGTGTGGCCTGTATATGTACTTTTTTTTTCTTTTTAAATTTAGTGGGTGCGGCTAATATTCAGGTGTGCGCAATAGTCCGGAAATTACGGTATATAACGGTCTCTTGCAGTGGCAGTGCAGTGGATATCCATCCTGTGAGGCCTTAATGTTAATTTGGTGAATATGTGTCAATAGAATGTAAGAATCATTTGTTCACAGCATGGTGTGACTCTAATATGTACTATTATCCTCCACTAAGTGATGTGTATTGAGGTCCCGTGGCTCCCAGCAGGGACTCTCCTCATTATCCAAACACCACAGTTTAGATCAGTTTCTAATCATTGTCATCTTCACGACTGGTATTAAATCAATTTCAGGGTCACATTTATCCTGGGGTATTCGCCCACTGCTAATTGACCCTGCAGTTGATTCCTGTCAGTCACTGACTGGGGGTGGAGTGTTAAGGATGATGGAAAAAAAAGAGGAGATCAGCGAGACCAGCTGCCCGCACCGCCACTACTACCGGCTCTACTGGGATGTCAGCCGCTTTTCGCAATGACTTCATCTAAGTCAGAAAGGCATGGGATCGCTTTGATGCCAAGTCGGAGAAATGCACGTTGATTGTGACCTCCCCCCCCCAGCAAGAAGCGTTGGTCTCTTGAACTGTGTTCGTGGTTGCTGATGAGCTCGCAGCAGGGAGTGGATAGCTGTGTCTCTGTGATGTACTGAGGCCTGAGGTCAGTGCCCTGGACACTGAGCAGTATAAAGTTCCATGCTTCATATGGTGAAGCTGTCCAACCATATGGATATAATTCCTCACAATACACAATGCTCGGCTTGTACTGGCCTCGTGTCAGCCCCCTCTCCTTCATAGAAATAGTCTATAAATGCTATTTTATGTGTGGCAACAGTTACATGGCACCTACATTATAGTGCAAATGGCACTAAAGGCAAAGTGAGTGCTTTCAAAAATAAGACCATGACCATCTGCTCGCTTAATAAAACAGTATACTTATTGCAAATGACATTTTGAATGAAAGAGATAATTACTGTAAATCAATCAATGCACCATCTCGTTATTCATCTGTAAGTCAGTTCATGTAAATTAATTCAAATTAATTCCAGTCTGACGCATTCATATAGAATGATGCTAAAGATCATTTACTGGACATGCCTACATAAAGTGTATAGGGCTTATGTTGCTGCAAACACTTAATGTGTTTTGATGTAAGGTAATGTAAGGTAATGTAAGGTAATGTAAGGGGGGTGGGGGGTCTAGGCAGTGTGTCTGCCTTTCACTCCAGACAGTAGAACAGCAGTCAATCCACCATCTGTCTGACTCTGTTGTTAACAAGCCGTCAACCTTAAAGGAAAAATTATGTTCTTCACAACAGCTTGTTTTTCCTTTCTCACAGTTTTGAGTCTATTACAGTTCTAATAAAAGCTTTCTCAGTGTCCATACTGCTGAGATCTAGAACATGCTGTGATTAACATGCTTACAACTTGTCCATTATTAAATCCTATTACGTAAACCACCTAATTACATAAATAAAAAGATAACAGCCTGTATGTGTCACTACATGCTGAACAGTTACTTCTTGGCTCAGCTTTGACATGTAGAAGCAAACTGAAAAGTTAGGCCAGTGAAAATGAAAAAATGTCACTAAATGTAATCATCAGTGCATGCACCCAATATGGGTATAACACCCATTTCAATTGAGTATTATGAAATATAGTATACTGTACTGGAACATGGGACTATAGGCACAGTACACCCACATACTATAAGTCAGATCATTCATTCACGTCACTCATTTTGGCAACCACAATTCATATCAACTACATATGAATGTGAATGTTCCATATAGTTCTGTATTGATTGCGCTTATAAATA
The DNA here is from genome assembly GCF_001640805.2 of Lates calcarifer. Taxonomy (NCBI): domain Eukaryota; kingdom Metazoa; phylum Chordata; class Actinopteri; family Centropomidae; genus Lates; species Lates calcarifer. The sequence goes on from NC_066854.1 coordinate 13,162,431, forward strand.
AAATAATACATTTTACTTATAAGCACCTTTCTGGCCACTCAAGGACACTGTACAATAAGCAATAAAACAACAATGATTAAAATTAACATAATCAAAGTGTGAACCAAGAAGAACCAACTTTTGTTGGAGGACAGTGAAATCACATGAGCTCACTATAAAAAGAATGATTTGAGACTGAAATACTGGTACATGCATGAGTGTGTCATCTTAATAAGCACAGCGGAATGATCTTTAACAACGCTAAATGAAGCATGAAGCCTTAACTCCTTCCACTAACTCCAATGACTGTGCTGAGCTCCATTCGTTCACATTACATCTGCTTTACATTAACATCATCCCATAACACAACCATAAAGTGATTATAGGTCCAAGTACAGCTCATTTTGGTGTAATACAGCTTAACTCTTTATCAATAACCCTTTGCTGCTGTGGGATAAACTCCAAACAGATGATATAGTCATTTATATCATCTTGTGTCTGGCCTGTCAGAGCCCTGTAAAACGATGGATGATGTTAGCCTGAGGCTGATTCAATACCTAATTTAACCTCCCTCTCTACTGTCTTAAATGATAGATCAATCAAGCATGGTCATTGACTTGATTTACATTTCAAGAGACAGACACAGTCACGCTGCACATTAACAGTTTTATACGGAGACATCTCCTTACTTGAACACGGAGTGTGCACTGATAAAAATAAAAATAAAATTATTTACACCTCATCTGGCAACTGATCAAATTGATCAAAATGAAAATTAAAGCCTGAGCTTGTTGATTACATGTGACAATTCAAAAATGGTAGACAAAGCATGAATGTAAAGGCAAAGGTAAAGATTATGTCTCCTACTACTAAGCACTGTGTGCACCAAAGCCTGATATAGCTTATTCCTCTTTGCCATAGAACTCCATTGTTTTCTCACAGCCTGTTTATCCAACAGTACTAACTCTCCATCCTCTGTATAAGTTCTGATTGACTCTCATCCCATGTCAGCAGTCAACAGAACAACATTAGATTGGTTTGTCATAACCAATAAGTGGCGTAACAGAGCCTTGAAAGTGGCTGAAGGAGAAGTTTAGTGAGATACAAACCTAATGATCAGAACATGTCAGGCAGAGCAGAGAAGCCTGAGTGTGAAAATGTATTCAATCTGACTATATACCCTGGATTCATTTTAATGTATGATGGAAAAGGAAACAATATTGAGAAGTTTATTCCACCATATTGCTTCGTTTGTTGACGCTTTTAGGGTAATTTCTGGTGAAATAACACACTGCGTATCCGCTGCAACTTCTCCCTGAGACTTGATATTTCTCTGTTTATAGAGTTAGACTCTCCATTTTCTCTCATCACCTGTAATTCAAAGGAGGACACCCATTTCAGAGGGAATTTTCACACTAATATCTGAACGCCAAGACACAAATCAATTGCAGGGGGCAAATAGCTTTTTGATTAAGAATCCCTGGCTGCCTAATGAAGAAAGCTCTCTGTGTATATCCCTCCTCCTTCTCCGTAGCCTTATTGGAGGGGAAGTTAGAATCTATTAAAATGGAGAGCTCTTGTCTGGGGATGTGGCATGGTTAGCGGGAAACATGTGGACCTCTGGACGTGAGGGATGAAGCAAGGGAGGCATTACAGATGGATGGAAGGTGGTGGGCGTTATTGATCGTGCCCTAAAACTCATCAAGCCATTCCAAGAAAATGTCTGATGGATACAACAGCCAGTCCACTCAGGCCTCATGATTCCCTGGGTGGCTAATGACAAATCTACAGCTATATGTCATATAACCATATGGCAGGCTATGGCATTTGTCAGCAACTCCTGTTACAAACTGGGTTTTTTTTCTCTCCACAAGGACACTGATAACATTCAAATGTAGTCCATGTGGCTGTTACATGATCCTGCTGAGGCTGTGATGTCAACAGAAAGATGAAGGTCAGGGAGGCTGCCAACAAGCACTGTAGATAGGAAAAACCTTCATTTACACAGTGAAGGAATGGAAGTAGGGACATATAAAAATGATGAGAAAGGTTATTAGGGGAAACAATTAAGATCAGATCAACCAGAGCATCAGAGTGTGAGGCCCTGTGTGGACTTGGCATCACTGACGCTAACAAAGGACAGTCTTTACTTGTGGCCTGAGGGTTGTTTTGGCCTGCTGTGAACCATCAACCTGACCAGTGTCATTCGGACATCATGGTGAGAAGAAAAGGAAAGGTGAAACAGAGAAAGAGACCAGGTTAGACAAAATAATCATTTGAAATCTCAGCTGCATCTCATTCTGTTTTTAAAAAGTACAGACTAATTGTTGTGTGTTTGTATGTGCTATGACTGTTGTATTGCTAACGAGTTTTTGACGATTCACCCATAGCCACAACAAACCTTGAGAACTCAGTATTCAGATAAGCTAGTCTAGGGGTTTTGCGAGAACAGTGTGGCCTGGGATGGAGTCAGATTACTGGCTGGAATCATTGTTTCAGACACACTTTAACGGGTCACGGGAATAATAATAATTCCTATGATCACACGCTAGTGCTCGGGCCCTAATAACAACTCAGAAAGTTTTCTCACAGTCATGTCGGCACATTTTGGCAGCTCTGTGAGAAATCCTGTCATGTTGTGTAAATGAAAAACATAAACTGACCATAGCCTCAATGGAATGTGTTGCATGAAAGTCACTTTCCTAGCTTCACACAGAGTTTGATGGACTGGCCCAAAATGAATTAACTAATCTTTTCTACAGGATTTTTTTTTTTAAATCTTGAATTTATATTAGCTTTATTTTCACTGGACAGACAGGAAATTTGCTTTGAATCCCACTGGGTGCACCACCCACACATCCCTTCCAACAGCAAGGCAAGGCTACCAGTGAAGCTGGATGTATTCTTGACTCTTGCCTTCATGCCCCAGGGAGGCTGGATGTGCATCTATGACTTGCTGTTTATATGTTCTCTAACTAACCAACAATTATTGTTGGCATTTTAGCCACATTAGCTGCATGGTAAATGCTAAAGTCCTTTGGCGCCACCATCAGGTCAAAATTTTAGCTTGTCAAACACTTAGTTAATGACTGATCACGTTGTGTTTACTGCTAAACCTCAGCTTGTTAACATGGTTTATTATGTGCATGTTAACATGCTGATGTTAGCTCAAAGCACGAAACTGCTAGCATGGCTACAGACTCTTATGACTGTTTGAGGAATAGTCCGACAGCTTCAGAAGCCCCCTCCCCCAATATTTTCAGACGTCGGAAGTGAGGTGGGGTTGTGTTTGACAATTTCTGCCACTTTCCAAGACCAAAGTGCCAATGTGTGTGTGTGTGTGTGTGTGTACAAATGAGTGCAACATTATTAATGCCCTCCAGGAGAGACCATCTGAAAATGGGCTCTGTTATCTCATTATTTAACCGATTATCACAGTTTGCCTCCGTCTGTGTCGGTCGGCTTTCCACCCTGTCTTCGAATGTCACCTCGAGTGAATTTCTCCTCTAGCTTCTACTTTTCCTCTCTGTCTCTCTTTTTTCTCATTTTTGGAGAAGCTGTTTAAATGATATTAATCCAGTGAATAATTTAATCCTGACAGAGACTCCTGGTCACTGGAGCCAGATTCAGAGGAGGCTTCTGATGGAAAATTAATATTTGTGAATATTTGTGCCTTGATTTCAAATAGGAAGGTCACTTTCACCAGCTTGATAGGATTGATCTGGTTTGTATTGCATACTTAAATTCACTGGAAAACTTGTAGAAGTAAATACTACACTTACAATTACAAAAATATGAATTAAAATGAGCTACGACTGGGCTAAACTGGAACATCCCTAATGCAGAATATCAGATGCATATGTGTTAGTGTCTAAATTGATACAAAACCCTATGAACATAAATTTGATAAAGATAAAGAAGTGTCCATAATGTTTATCTGATGGGAATGATTTGCTTCGTCATTTTTAAAATAGATTTTCTGACTTATAAGTGTTCTCTTCAGTTCAATTAAAATACAGAAATGCATTAGTTGTTTTGCTGAGGATCCACTGGACCCTCTTTAACGACCCCTTCACGTCCCTGGACTTCACTTTGAACACCCTACTGGTGTATCCATCATCCTCTCCATGTGTCCAGCAGTGCCTCTCCTCTCTGCTTGCCCTCTCTGATTTCATAAGAGGCTTTCTGTGTCAGTGAATTTTCTGCACCCATGCTTCCAGTCCACACACTAACCCCAGGGGCGCAGCCTTGTTTTATGCATGTCCTCTTCCCGTCGCGAGGCCCATAAATGGTCTCTCAGTGGGGAGAAGTGGGCCAGTACTGCTGCGTGCCACTCACATGAGGAGTGCAGGGCAGCTGAATGCCACTGATGGTCTGCCCTAAGCCCCGTTTACTGTGTCTGATTAACCCCCCACCCACCCCCCAATCCCCTTCCCTCATGCCCTCTCCCTTCCTTAATATACTCTCACACACTGCACTCTCTGACTCCAGGAAACTGGCTGTGAAACAGTGATTGTACGGGTCATGCACTCAGCAACTGCTTGGTTTTTAGGACAGCAAATATCACCAATGAATCCCTGTCTCAGGCTTTGCCTGTGGAAAACTGGAGCCTGAAATTCTTGAAATCACTGGGGATACAGTTTTGCTTTACATCCAAACAGATGGTCATGAGGTAAAAGGAAAATCCTAAACACCACAGACAGTACATTGCTGTTTTTTTGTGCAGATTATATTCAGTCTCAGCAGACTGAGAAGTTCCTGACTAAAGTTGTTTTCAAACCAAACCAGCTTGGTTCATTTCAGACGACCTGTGGCTGGTTTGTCTGTGCTTGCTCATGTTGGGAATTGTTGGGTCTCTCTCTGTAAATATAATAATACACCCAGTACAGTCTGGACCTGCTCTATATGAAAAGTGCCCTGAGATAAAATTTTTGTTGTGATTCAGTGCTATATAAATAATATTGACCTGACTTGTTCAGTTTGGTTTGTTTGGGCTGAAAGCTGAAAGCTGTCAGTCAAACCCATGTGAACCAAACAGCTGAAATGAGACTGCCTGAAAAAGGAGGATTTGAGTCTGCCCTCAAGCAGACTCTGGGACTCTTTTTTAGACGATTTCAAAAACTACATGACCATTCAATCCATACCTTGCTCCCTGACCAATCTGATGTTTGTGTTGTCTTCTGTTGTACTTTATGTTCTTTGACAGTTCATTAAGTAAGTCCATTAAAAAGTGTGTGACAGATTACTAACTCCATATACAACAAAATGGTCCAATCAGTGAGTTACCTGTCAGTTTATAGAACTTTATGTTTAAAGCTGTTTGTAAAAAGTCTGAGCATAAAACAGACCAGAACTAGAGGGTAACAATCAGTCATTTTCATTTTTCCCAAGTGCTCTGCAGGGTCTAGTGCAAGCCCCAGGAATGGAACAGGAGAGTAGAATAATAATAAGGAAAGGTCATGTGACCAAAATCTGTGCAACCCATCCAGTATTTATCATCATATTTTAGTCTGTGGCTGACATAGTGGATGACAGACACACAGACCAACATTACGACAGCACTAGGAGTGGCTACTTCAGATCCCTCAGATTCACAACAGATTTGTTGAGTCTCTAGTAAGATCTACCTACTGTCAGTAATATTACCATTGCTGACAGTAGGTCTGTAGGTCCTAGCAGAAATCATTTTACTTGTAATCAGAACAGACCTATTTGCAAATTATTTGCATTATCTCCTACAGACTCCCCAACAGCCCCTAAGACCAATGCACTGAACATAAACACACATTTTTAGACTTAGACTTAGATACACCACTGTTAATGTTGATTACAAATATACTTTAGATTTTGTTTATAACTTTGAAATGCATGTAAATACAGATTCAGATTTATTATGTATTTACTCTTGTATTGCAGGAAGTCATGGGTTTCCATTCATTTCTATATAATATAAAAATCTGTTTGTAGAGTCTTGAAATTTGCTTGAGTTCTGTAATCCATCACAGTGAACATTAACATTAATTTTGTCATAATTACATTTTAGTGCATGGTAATTCACTGTGGCCTGTACAAAACAATCTGCACTGAAAATGCATTACCACACAATACTCTTACTTTGACAAAAATGAAGTCAGTCAGTGTGATGTATGACACAACTCAAGGCAGTCTCAAGAGCCTGTTAATTGATTATCATAATCACAGTAAGCAAAATGAATGGGAGCCAATGACACTGCAGCATGGCTTTCAAAACAGTCAGCTGTCATGTAAAGTATATGTCATTTGTAGTAAATTGGTTAAAACATGCAAAACCACTCAGTTTCTTTAAGACCAGTGTAAGTATGACTCACAGCCACCTACTAAAACTTCAGCAGCCACTATTAATCACCTGGCAGCAGGAATGGGCAATAAAAGAACTGTATCAATTGTGAATCTGTCATCGACTTTGCTAATCGTTTTTGATAAATGGTTGTGTGGATAAAGAGAACAGATTTATAGCAGTTAATTACTTTTATTGTTTAATCTCTGCTAAGCCAAAAAAGCTTGTGTCTTACTCATTTCAAACCTGAGTCAGGCTCTGTCTGACTAATGATATAAATCTCTCCTTAAATGGGAGAATATGTGATAAAGCATAAATTATATAGTATATATGTAACATATATATCTATGTTTTCAAATAGAAACCACAGACAAGTTAGCCAGTGTGCCTTTAATTCTAACATTTAAACCCTCTTTGATCTTATCAGCAGGTAATAAAGAACCTGAGCTCCCATTTCAAATCTAACAAACCATGATGGTTACACAAGTGTAATCTCATCCCACACACAGCTGACACTGATTGGCAGCTGGAGGCCATTTTCCATTTAATCAAAAACTAATCAAAACTCTTGCAAAGCTTCTGAGTAAATAGGTAACAAGCCTGCCTGGGTCCTCCATCTGCATGTTACTCTGACATGTACCACCCACCCCCTCCAGCAGAGGCCTCCACCAGCAGGACAGTGCTCCCACCACGCCACCAAAACAGCTCAGAAATAGTTCTAGGAACCCCAACAAAGAGCCCAAGGTGTTGACCTGGCCTCCAAACCCCCCCCAGATCCCAATCTGATCCAGCATCTGTGGGACCTGCCTTATATTGTGTAGGTCCTCCTCATGCTGCATAACAGCTCTGAGCATGGGGGCATGGACATGGGACCTCTGGGGGTGTCCTGTGGAGTCTGACATTGGGACATTAGCATTAGCAGTGGATCCTTTAGATAAAAGAACTAGCTGCATATTCAGTGCACACTGGTGGATATGAGATAAAGACATGTTGGCAGTCACTGATTGGCCGCTCTCTAGTGTTCAGGATAATGAAACAATTGAATGCTTTGCGAGTTAATGCAGCACTGTAACGCAGGCAGTCCCTGGACGCTCTCTGAAACAGTCTTCGACAGACAAATTAGCTGCAGATTGCTCTGTGCAAACAGAAAGAAAAGACCAGAAACAGCAGTGTCTCTCAGTGGAAATTTCAGGCCTACTGTAATGTACCTTCGTTTGTATGCATTAACATCACAGCGCTTTACTATGCCGTGAATGTGCTCAGCATCACAAGCAGGACCACCTCATGTTTCTACTGATACAGACTGAAACTTCTCATGTATGTTAATGTACGCATATATTGTTGTGGTGCATTTGACTTTGAAACAGTGCTGGTTGCACATAACACCCAGCACTGGAAGCATTAATATGCTGCATAGAAGGAAGTTTGGGATTCACTTTCTGTTACAGTGCTACTTCTTATATTCATATCTAATGTGTAATGCTGATGCAGCAAATTGCCACAAACCACTCGCCGAACAGACTTGTGTCTCTGGACACAAATACAAAATACTACAGTAGTTTTAGCTCATAAAAACACAGACTAACTTACTGGTACTGGCATAACTATCAAAGTAGGTTGTGTTTAGGTGAAATATAACAAGATTACTTCAAACTTTCAACAAGTACGAATGCTTGCAGGTGGAAAGAGTGAGTCTTCTTAGAAGGAACCCTTTTAAGTTGAGCCTTTATTGCTTTGGCTCTCCAATATTCTCAGCAGGTTTACGACGACTCACATATGCCTTCTAAACATATGTGGACTAATCACCCTCCACGCTGCGGGCCAGAACACAATTAGCTTTGAGAGTTTAGAGTCCTTCCAAAAAAATTAATTTATGTCGGCCAAAACGATGCTGCTAAAGAGTACATAGCAGAGGGAAAAACATCTCTGTGGGCCTGGGTGAATACTAAGCAGTCCCTCTCCAGTCTCTGCATTTCCTTTGTATAGAAAGTGATGGGGTCAGTGCAGGCTGCTTTGAACCATTACACAGTCTAGCTTTAACAGTCAGGTAAATCCCACTGAGGCTCAGATCAAAGTGTCAGATGACAGCACTTTCTTTAGGCTGTGCTGCAATGTTGAGCAGCAGCCAAATGTTCCACTTGTTCCCAAGTGCACATATTTGGATCTGAGATATTTTGTCTACTGTAAACAGATAAGATTAGCTATCTTACCTCTCATTTTTCTTGGCCCATTATCTGGAGATCACAGCTTAATTATCTCATTATGCAAACATAACACTCAGTGCTCAAATTTAGTCTTTTTGAATTTTTAGGGTTTTTTTCTCTTCTCCCGGATTTAATTATAATGTTATCTTCAGACATCAGATATAGTTTTCTCACGCTCAAGACTTCAATGTCCCATTATCAGGATTCATTAAGTCGTGGTCTATCAGGTTTCATCAAGTTTGAGAGATGAAAAATTAGAGACCAAAGACACACAACCAGCATTTATTGAAATAATGAGACGTGATCATCAAATGACAGTTTGATATCTCAAGACAACAACAACATTTCATTGTTTTCTTGACATGCGAGGTATGGCTATTAAATGATGAGACTAATGCTGTAATACAATTTTACTGAACATACTTCTGCATTAACACGTCGCTGCAGTCGGGTCTTCCACTGATCAAAGCGGTGCAACATAAATTTGATCTCAGGAAAAAGGAAAAAGTCACATGGTGCTAGATCAGGTGAACAGGGAGGGTGATCAAGCACTGGGATTTGTTTTTGGGCCAGAAACTGCTTTTCCTTTTGATCAGGAGTCACAAATTTTGGGACAGCTTTGGCACACACTTTTGTCATGTTCAAATTTTCATTGAACATGACATTGAAACCACGGAGCACAGAAATCTTCTTCCTACAGAGCTCACGTGTGATTCATGAAGCGCTTGTATCTCGCAAGCATAAGTCTTGGTTTATATTTCTGCGTAGGTTTGACGAAGAGTCTGTGCCGTGGCCTATGCAAGCGGCTCACGCTGTTGTGTGCATTTACACATTGGTGGTTGGAGCTAATAAATATTGAACAACAGTTACTTTTACTGAGATTACTCAGGGGAAAAAACATCAGAGGATATGGAGTGAACAGCCACTGAACTGAGGGAGGCAGACAACAATGTGAAATTGGGTGGCATGTATCAAAGTAACAACACAGATGAATATCAGATCCCCAAGGTTTCCCAGCAGAACTTTGTATTGTAAAGAGATGATTAATATTATTGATCATTTATACTCGTAATGGTAAAAGAAGAGGAACTTGTCAGATCAAGAGATTGAAACACTGAAGCTCTGTCCATGTCAAATCAATAAAGAAATGACTAACCACACAGTTACAGAGCTGATAAATCCAATAATTTCTAATGCTGTTTCAGATCAGTCAGAGCCAGGCACCAATGGAGTTCAGCCTTTGGTTTCACAAACTGACCCTCAGCCTCACAGAGCCAGCCATCATTCATTGCTTCTAAAATGTAAAGCCCCGCGATAGCCCCCCGATGGGGGCTGTGCTGGGAATGACTTTCTGGGCACAGGTTCATCTGGCTGTTTATCTGAAAAATAAAATGGCACCCTGTTGTCCTGTGCAATATTGTGTAGAACCCCACAGGCCAAAATGAAGTCACAGAGCTTCTCCAGCATGTGCAGTTAAGGTCCCACTGCTGATCCAAGAGAGACGCACATGGGTACAATCAATCACACCAATCACGTTAGGAAAACCCAGCAGACTCATGAAATCCTCTCTTAATCACAATTTGCTGAGCTTCATTTTATGGAAATTTGATGCACTGACAAGAGAGGGACTTGATAGCCGCTAACACTGCTGATGTTTGGCTGTGACACACCGGACCTATCCCTGATCTCCCACCTGTACTGGCACAGGTATGACATTTGAGTGTCGGGTTTTTCTCCTGAATCAGTTGCAGTCTGTTTGCATGTCTGCACTGATTCTGAGACTTGATAAATGAGGGCCACTGTGACTCGTAGAGTTTCCTACCAGCTGCTGTACCTGACATCCAAATATGGACAAACAGGGTGAAGCCACCACCATGTGTTAATTTAGGGGAATGGGATGCTCTGCTCTGCTGCAGCCACACTCTATGATATGGCCTGGTAATTTGGGTGTAGTGATACATAAATCATGGCTGGTGCAGCAAGTGAAGCTTCACCCACACTAATGGCAAAAAAGAGAACAACTCAACAGGATGAAAGGGAGCAAGAGAGAGAGAGAAAGAAAGATGGGAGACAGAGCAGCTCTCCATCTCTCATCTGCCGTTCACGTCATGTTGCTCTGTGCGTGCTTGTGTTGTTCCTTATTTAAAGGAGGATATCTAACACTGACTGTTTAACAACAATCTCTTGTGCTTTTTTGCAGTTAAACGTCACACTAAACTGAAAAGAAGGAGAAAAGAGGTCTGGGGATTCATCAGTAATTCTCTGAGAGGGCAGCTGACAGCTGAGGCACAATGTAACTGCTAACTCTAGCTTATAAGCTCTTTTTTATCACAGGTGCTGACTAGCTAATTAGCTAACTAGCTTGCAAACAGACATTAGCACAGGGTTGCCGACTCTCCTGCTCCTGGCGTGTGACATGCTTTCATTCTCACCATGATGATAGACAGCTGCTCAAGCTTACAGCTAGCAAGTACCAGCCAATCACAGCACAGTAGGGCGGGAGCTGAATGAAAGTGACTATATTGATTATTGATTAATTAATGAATGAAGCCAGGGCTTACAAACTAACATTATATGATATTTGTATGAATAAATGCTCTGCAAGGTACAGAAGCACAGAAATGATTTGATTGGCTGCATTAAGACTGGTTTGTGTCTAAACAGACAGAGAAATAATAATAATAATATGCACAGACATGCCTGCTTCTAAATATCTGAATCACTGGCCACAGCTCAGATTTTCTTTTTCCGTGATGTTCACTGATTAATGATTCACTGATTTGATAAATCAGAGCATTGTAGGAGGGATTAAGAATGAGACTCATTAGTCATGAGAACATATTCTATTCCAGCATTCAGGTAATGTTGGTCAGAATGGGAAAAATGGGAAAACCTCCCATCAATCTGATAGTCTGGCTAGTCCCATTGCTAGCTTTATAAATACATCATCTGACCAGATTAAATTAGCCCTCTTTTGCTGTGTTAGAGTAGTCCCCCAGATGCAATCAGACTTTCTGGCCTCCCCCAGTTCACCTGATCTCTGAACCACCTGCGTGAGATGGACGCACCTAGCAGCTAAATATGGTCGACTTATTTACTCACTCAACATCCACATTAAGAACAATAAACCTAATTCTAATTACAGAGAAAATAGGAATTTTCTAGGAAAAAAAAAAGCTCCATACATACTTATTACTTTTTCATTTAACGTTCAGCTGAACTGCTGTGCACTGACTAAAAGACTTTAAGGGTTACACAAGCAATTTGTTGGAATGGAATAATTGAAAGAGTGCCAATTAAATAAGTCTCCATTTCCCCTATAATTGTAACCAAATTACATAGTTCTTTCTAATAGGAAAAAACATGAGGACATTATTGAGAAACTATAGAGCCATGTCATGAAGCATTACCTTTAATGCAACAGAAAGTAGTAATGTACTCAGCAGGTAACTGTCACTCTCTCTGTTGTTTATCGGTGTCATTGATTTGTATTAGTGTGTGAGTTGTGGTTCCACAGTGGAGGTCGGCAGTGTAGTGCTGTAAACCGTGCATCATCCTCCTCCGGCAGACCCCTTCCCGCTTTTTAAAAAATGCCTAAAAAGCTCTCGAAACAGTTGGACGGGGGTGGAAAACAGCATTTGCATGGAGAGGCAGTGAAAATGAACTCAAGGCCAACTGCAAAATCAGAAGGAGTTTCCATCACTCATGCTAATGAGAAGGCACCCAGAGTGCAAACCTCCGTAAAAGCTGAACTATTCCTGAACTGGAATTCCACAGCATCATTTCTCTCTTAGATTTAACTTAATTTGCCTTCTTGACCCTGAAAATACACCCTGAGGATCTGACCACTCTGAGAGCTTTGGAGTTAAGACTAAAATGGGATATTTTTGGTGCAGATGCAGAAACAGATTACAGCCCACACTCTAAAGCCATTTCCCCTGTCTCCCTAAATTTTGACAGAAGGAAGCAAACACAAATCTAGACGAAGAACTTCTCACAAGTTATACGACATTTCCCCTCAAAAAGACTGTCTTCCCAAAAAGAGTGGCAACATCAGTGCTCCAAAATCGTTTACTTTCAAGTGACAGTGCCATCTAGTGGTCTCAGAGGGAAGTAAGGAAGATGCAGTGAATAGTTAGCACCATAGTGAAGTTGTCACTTTGACCCAAACAAAATGCATATTTGAACCTAAACCACAATCCTTTTCGTAAACCTGACTGAGATGTTGTTGTGTCTAACCCCAACCAAACCTTAACCATAGAGCTGTTAAGTCATAAAACAGATTACTGCTTTGTTGACCTTTCCATAACATCACATTCCTTCACCTCTACAGATATTAAGAGTTGAAAATATAGACAATGGTCATGAACAACAAATGTTGTCACTTTCCTTGTGTCACTGAGCAGTATCTGAGTAAAGAGTCAATTTACAGCCTAAGGGATCAAATGAGCAATTTGTACATTTTCTATGTTGCTGAATGTTGTTTCCTGTCAGGAGTGGGTGGTAGTGATGGTTGCTGCTGAGAGCTTCATCCAGCTTTGCTTTTGCAATACAGGAAGTTAGATCAGGCCATATGAGCAGTGCTACTTCAGGGCAATCCTGGACACTACAGTGAGTGACTATTGGAAAGTGACAAGACGAACCAGCCAGGCTGGGGCTAGCTGGTTAGCATACTAACTTCAGTAGAAAAAAGGATGTGATAGAATAGAAATGGAAAGCAACTGCTTTCCATTGGTGGAGACAGCTGTTGGTGAGTAAATGAATAAAAACTGATTATGAAATCACTAGACTGGTAGGTAAACAGCTGTTAATGCTAACGCTGACTGTAAAGTGATAGCAAAACTCACAAATATGTTACAGAACAAAGTAGTTACATTTCTTATATTTTTACATTACTTTTTTTTTTTTACATTTTTATATTTTACTTTAAAAAAATTCCCTACATTTTTTTACATTACATTTTTAAGTACAATATTGTTAAGTACATCAGAACAGTATTTTTGACAATCTTTAATTTTTAGAGTTTATTATTATTATTATTTACTCTTTTATTTGGGTCTGTTGCTTTTGTCTTTTAATGTGAAGCACTCGGTGATATCAGCTCAGAAAATGATTTCTTTTTCTTAAATCCTGCTTTCATCCTAGACTGCTGTGAAGTATTTTGTCTGACACTTTCTTGCAGCAAACTGTTAGTGAACCTTTAGAAACCTTGATCTCATAGATCACCCTGTGTTTGTTGCTGGGCTTCCTTTGTTAACTTTGTTAACCTTTGTCAGGGGGAAACAGATACTAAACTGCTCACAAAGGCACCCCCAGCTGACAGGCATTGGAAACAACACTCCTCTTTCACTACTGTTTGATATTACTTTTCTGTTTGAATAAAACATTAAACGTGAATTACCAGATGTTTCTGGTATCCTGTGTATTCTAATGTAGCTCATATTCTTTGGGACTATAGGAAATCATTGGGGTGGGAGGGAGACAACCTTGTTTCTCTGTTAATAACTAAATGAGAATAAAGAAGAAAAAAATGATTGTAATTTAACTGTAATGTTTTGTGAACAATTATTTTTTATAGATGCAAGTGAAATAATCAATGGCCAAATTATGGTGAAAGCTAACAAAGTGAAGAAACCTCCAGTCACTGATTATTACAGCCAGTGAGTTGTTGAACCCATCACAGGCAGCTGCAGCTCTGTGGCTGATGATGCATTTGAGCACTTGCAGCAGTTTTTAGTTTAGTCAAATTGCAGTATATAGACCGGATATTATCTTGAGACTGTTTCATTAACTGCTGTTTTCAGGGACACAAATTAACTTCTAACACCATATGGATGAGTCCTTAAAGTGCTCAGAGGAAGTGCCAGTTTGAACACCCACAGTCCCCTGACATCTCCATCTGCTGATGAGGATCATGCTGTACGATCAAAAGCTCCAGAACAGCTTCTAAACAGACCTTGAGGTGAGCTTGTTTTGTCAAGGTCAAGAGTGAGCTCTACAATTCACAATCGTGTGGTGTTATAGCCTGATGCTTTCAAGATAAGATATTTTAGTCGCATAAACAAACATGTTGGTAACAGCTGAGCACAGGGACACCACCAGTAAAAACACAATTTAATCCATGATTTTATGTAAATATAGAAAGACAGTACGTTTATATTCTTGCTGCAACCAACTCCTGTTTATTGTAGATCTATACCTCCACACAAAAGATTAAATCATAACAATTAGATCGGTTAAATATTATCCTGATATTGTTCAGACCTGCTAATTGTAGAATACACCAATCCCTACTGTGTATCAGGCACCAACAGCATCACTTTTATCAGTGGCATGCGGTGAGGTTTGTGGCTGGTGAGGCACTGACTCTTTCAGAGTCAGATTTACAAATATATGCACCCAATATATTTGCCAACTACCGATTGTGTTTCATATCTCATATCAGTATTCTTTCCATACACATAGCAGGTAAATATTGGGCAAAGGAAGAATGTAAAATGTATAGCAGTTCAGTATGCCTCCAAAAAAACACCAAGGTGGATGCTACAGACAGCTACAACAAGCCACACAGCACCACAGTGGGTGCTACAGACGGGTGCTACAGACAGCTACAACAAGCCACACAGCACCACAGTGGGTGCTACAGACGGGTGCTACAGACAGCTACAACAAGCGACACAGCACCACCTACAGACAGCTACAACAAGCCACACAGCACCATGGCGGATGCTACAGACAGCTACAACAAGCCACACAGCACCACCTACATGCTACAGACAGCTACAACAAGCCACACAGCTACAGGCTGCTACAGACAGCTACAACAAGCCACACAGCACCACTACAGGCGGATGCTACAGACAGCTACAACAAGCGACACAGCACCATGGCGGATGCTACAGACAGCTACAACAAGCCACACAGCACCACGGATGCTACAGACAGCTACAACAAGCGACACAGCTGCTACAGACAGCTACAACAAGCCACACAGCACCACAGCTACAGCGGATGCTACAGACAGCTACAACAAGCGACACAGCACGGATGCTACAGACAGCTACAAGAAGCCACACAGCACCACGGCGGATGCGTTCTCTCTCTGTCACTCACACACACACACACACACACACACAGGATTCGCACATTGGTCTTACCTTTACTTGTAAATGAAGTCCATACGCCTCTCCTTCTGGACAAAAATCTCCCGTGACTTTGGCGTAAAAGTCCTCCTTATCTTCTTTTAGTTTTAGAAGTCTCTCAGTCTCAATGGAGATGATTGCCACGTTGCCATCGTTACCGCGAAATGCCAGTTCCCGTTTGGCTAAGAAGCAGGTTACATTAGCATTGAATGCTAATGTAACCTAGCCTATGCTGTTCATTCAAAGCCAAATCTATTCGGGAAGTTCCAAAAGTTTTTAAAGCAATTTGGCTTTGAATGTGAGTGGTTGAGCTTCTTGGTAGATTTTTTAAGTCACAAAATCCCATGTTAGTCCAGACATTGTCACAGGTTGAGAACAAAAGACAGGGATAACAAAAGGCGGTTTCTTGTAGCACAGCCACACAGCCAGTCTTTTCGGTTGTACCACTCACTTTGAAATGATGTAGTTATCTTCTGTCCCGTCCTTTGAAGCAAGTCCTTTAGCTCCGGCATTGGTCGTCCATTATTTATCACTTCACGTTTTGAATGAAAATCCAATTTTGAGAATTTTTTGAGCTGAGATTTTACATCCTCCATTTTTGCAGTCAGTCAGAGCAAAACATAAAATAACCAATTCCTATTGAACTTGACTACGTAGAAGAAGAGCAACCACCGAACAAGAATAAACGTGAGCTCACGTACGCCCTCTTCATTGCGGCAGAGCTACTGCCTGCTTCACCTTGATGTCTTTTCATGCTGATGTCAGATCCATAACGTGAAATAGACATTGCCTATTATATGGAAAGTGAGGACATATAAAAATGTCTATAATGTATAAAAACATTATAATAAAGCATTACATTGCTAGCATACACCTGAGTAAGCAAAAGGCACGCGCTCAACCCAGTTTGCAAGGGATTGCGCAATCTGACGTGAGGCACCGCTCGGTGCTGCCTCACCTCGCTGCCTACGCTGTAATTGAACAGGAAATACGCAAAATACAGCGATTTTGATTATAAAAATGATTGAAATGATTTGAATCATACAGAAATTGCATTTATAGCACAGATCAGTGGACAAATATTTATTTTATCATTAGTATACATCTCATGATGGCAGCACGTCCCTGACTTTTATTCACTAAAGGAGGAGTAAGAGCCAGGTGTTGAACACATGTCCTCGTGGGTATTATTGCTGCAGTGCTCATCTGATTTCCCCCCCACACACACACACACTTTGACTTTCAGGCTTAAATGAACTGGAAGCATCGGAAGTTAACTGAGGCAGAATAAATAGAATCAAAGGAGAACTGTGACAAGATGATTGTTGAAGGAATCGTACCTTTTTCATTACAATACCAGAGACAACACAGGCAGGTTCTAGCCAATCAGCAATCACGCAGGATTACTTCTCTGCCAAACAAATAATCCATCTTAATCCAACATGGCAGCTGTGTGACTGTGGCCTCCCACCCTGCCACTTACTGTCCAACAGATAGAGCTCTAATGCAGCTATAATGAACATTTGACATAGTTTGTTTCCTCACTCTGCTGACTCACACAGCCTGGAGGCATGCGTGATTACACAAACTAATGCCCACAGCTTATGATTTTATGTGATTAAACAAAATTCCTAAAAGCAGACAGTGAGAGCTGCAGCATCCGCACCGCCTGCCAGCGACTAATGGGCTCTGTGCGACTGTAGCCAGTGAGCAGAGTGCTGCGAGGCAGGCCCCGCTTTTTACAGGTCAAGGTCATGGACTCATTTTGGTCTCGACAGCCCAGCTTTGCATTGTGGGGTTTCTTTCAGCTCTGTGCTGTGAGCGATCAGCGAGGTACCCTGGGTGTTTCTCTAACTGCTGTTCAGGAGGCAGTGAACTACAGAGGGAGTCCCAGAGTAGAAAATTCCCTCTCTACACTGAACAGTCATCTCACATCTCATCATATGTGAGCTGGAATGTTTGTTGCATAGATCCATGTTTGTTTGCTTCTCAGACTCTCCCCTGCCTAGTCACAATTCCTATTTTATATTTATTATATTATTATATCAAATTATAACAACTACAATAAATAACTATATTTTAACCCCTGCAGAGAGATGCAGAGAGAGCACAAAGGTTCAAAAATCAAGATTCGACCTTTGAGCTAAACATGTCCAACTTATTAATCATTTATATATTGTTTATAAATGATAAAATGTAGTGGTTGCTATAACTTCAGTTTGACATGTACACAGTAATCTGAGGGATAATGGCCTTTTCCAAAGTGATTCCAGTCACTGCTACTGTCAACCTGAGCTGTGGAAATATATATATATATATATGTATATATATATATATATATATATATATATTTCACATGTAATTGCTTCACTAAAGTTGTCAATTCATTTGTGAGGATTGATATATCTAACCAATGATGATGCATTATGCGGAGATATATATATATATATATATCTTTCCCAGCAGCAGCGACGTTTAATTTCGAAAGTTCAGCTAAAACCTGAGCTACATGTGTCAGATTAGAAGAGTAGAAAAGGCAGTTCCTTGCCAGTAACCTCAGTGGACCATGATGCAATGCAGCCAATAGATGCTTCAAGTTAGGAGCATGGCATTTGTCATAGACACACACTCACAACAGAATCACCGCAACATCAGACTGTTTATATGCCAGCGCACCTTTGACTTTTAAAAGCAACTTGTTTAGATGTGTTCTCTGGAAACATAGGACAGTAGAATAAAACCACCCCACACCACTGACATTACACTCTGTAGTCAGATTGAATTGTCAGTAAACTGAACTTTATATATTTATGACATTGATAGACATAAATCTATTTTTCACAAGGGCTTCTTCCAAGTCAATACACCTGTTCATCTCTGCATCTGATGCTCCGATTAAAGCCAATTAAGTGTTTCTAGACATGCTGAGAGTTTGTCAGGTGAATCTGATGCAACGGCACAGAAAATCAAGCCAAATAAAGAAATGAATGACAACAAGGCTCATATGATAGGACAGAGAAGAAGGGGATTGCTACAGGACAGCTCTGTGACAGGCTGAGCTGCACTTAGATACACTGATTACACTCAAACTGGTTACACACTTTGATTAAAATGTACAACAAACACCAGCTGCAGCACTGAAATATGTGCTTCACCTTAGACTGACATGGTATCCTGTGCATATTGTGATCCACAATACCCCATCTGTCTGTCTGCCAGTTCACTATGGCAGCTGCCGTTTACAATTTGGATCAAAAGCCCTATTGGTCAGCGGATCGCCTGGAAATTTCCGCTGGTCTAAGGTCGGGGACAAACTGTAGGGCAACATCAATCCAAATTCATGAGACTCACGGGTGACATGGGACATCTGCAAGGTGCATGTCTCTGTTTGAGAAGCAAGGATCACTGG
Organism: Lates calcarifer; assembly: GCF_001640805.2. Lineage (NCBI taxonomy): Eukaryota > Metazoa > Chordata > Actinopteri > Centropomidae > Lates > Lates calcarifer. Next base: position 13,181,481 of record NC_066854.1, read on the forward strand.
CAGGTCAAGGAGAGGGAAGGGTAGAAATATCAGTGCGAAAACAGACAGCGGAAAAATAAAAACAGAGGAGAAAAAAGAGAAAGGAAGGTTAAAACTTAGAAAAAGAGCAGACATCTCTCGTTGCTGCTTCATCGGGTTCACCTGTAAATTAGAAAGACAGCGTGATAGAGGACTCAAATCATGTGATCATAAGCTCCAGAGGACATCAGAAAATGAGGTTTCTTACTAAAATATAATCAAATAAAGTTATCAAATAGAGGAAATTAGAAATGAAGGCCTTACTCTGATCTATTTCGCTTTCAAATAAAGGTCTCCTTATCTCTGGAACTGACGTAAATAAACATGAAATCCAAGATAAACCTCAAAATAAATAATGAACTTATTGGAATTGGAGAATCATAAAAGAAAATTTAAGTCATACTGAAATCCAAATCATTAATATTAAAGGAAAACCTCTAGATAAATGAATACCAAGGGGGTCAAGTTGGTTTTTGCGTGGCCTGTGTTTCAGCATTCTACCCATGTACAGAAACACTGAGAGCTCTATCACTGGTCATTAATTTCATTACTGTATGTGTTGTGGTGTCATTGTGTTGACAGAGTTATCACAAAAAACCTATTTGTTGTCTAGTTTGTCTACATAACACACTCTTCCAAGCCTGCTGCTGTCAGCTTTGCCTAAACTGCCATGAGAAAATTACTTTCCATGTACAGTCTGGTAATGTTTTTCAAGCTAAATTGTATTTTGTTATTTGACAAAGTGGTGTGTACCCAGAGTGAGACTGCTCTGGTATTATGCGCGTTAAAAACCTGAGAAAAAAAAAGAACGAAAAAAATCATTTGTCATTCACAACTTTAAGGAAGAAGGAAAATCTTCGAGAGTTGTAGCAGACTGTATTTAACTATGGAGCGGCATGGTGGTACAGTGGATGCCTCACAGCAAGAGGGTTCTGGGTTCGAGCCCAGGGCTTTTTCTGCGTGGGTTCTCTGGCTGTGTGAATGGTTGATTGTCTGTATGTGTTGGCCTTGCGATGGAACAGATAAGCGGTATAGATAATGAATGGATGGAAGAATGTAACTGCTGTCAAACTACATGATCCCTTCAAGGAACATTCCTGTAAATTTACAGATACATATTAATTTGCCCCATCGTATTCAAGTGCCTTTATTTACCCAGGACTTCATTTGAAACTGTCTCTTTTTAAATTGTCTGATTTTAAGGATAGCTGCTCAGGTGATTTTGCTGCACCATGAGTTCACTGGGGAAAATTTCTAACCTCTGGTGTGATGAAAATGACATTAACTCGGCTCAGTTTGTTTTAGTAAGTGCCCTCCCCCTGTTTCAGTAGAACTCATCATTCAATAATATTCTAGTGCATTTCCACAGCACTAATTCCATCTGTCATATTCAGCACTCTGCTGCTCTCTCTCAGTGATTTTCAACATTTATACTGTTCCCACTCGCTGATAAATTCCAGTCACTCCACTTTGTTTTGTTTTGTGTTTCATATTAAATCTCTCAGTGACACAGTGGCCATAACCCCTCCTCCTTTCCTGTCAGGATTTTACAGTTTCATCGTCTCAGGTTCATATGACTTGATTGTTGTATTATACAGTTTGTGAGGATAAATATATAAACAGTTAAAGCAGAATTCAGAGGTGTGTTTTTACTCCATCATACAGTATTTACAGACACACTGTGAGTTTAGTCTCTGTAATCTTGGGAGTCGCTTGGCTAAGGAAGATAAATTTATCCACTTACTTCTAGATTGTGCATGTCCCCCTGCTGGATACACCCCCTCATGTATTTACAGAGATGCCAGTTCCATTACTGGAGTTCCATTACCTTGGCAGCAGTGGCTCAGCAGTTAGAGCTAGGTTTGTCCAAAGCTGGTGTTCAGTCCCAAGCTCCTCCTGTTCACATGTGGAGTGTGTTTGAGCGAGACACTGAACCTAGTTTGCTCCCAGTGGGCGTCTGCATGGCAGCTTGCTGTGTATATATATACTATATAAATGCAGTCCATTTATCATAATGGCAGCCATGAGTGGCTCTGTCTTAATATATGGCTGCTTTTGCATATTTTTTTTTTTTTTTTTTGTGTGTGACTGCTGATGCTGGATCACCTGCTGTTCCCCATGAAAGCAAAATCTGGGTACCAAAAAAAAAAAAAAAAAAAAAAAAGAAAAGACAGAGAAAGGGAAGAGCAAGAAAACAAAAAGAGCCTTTCTTTCAAAAGAAAAGTGAGCACAGCTAACACAGTTTAAGAAGAGCTGAAGCTCATATCAGCAGTTGTTCAGATTGAAGGCAGTCAGCCAGGATTCTAGCTCGGAGCATATGTGCTTGGTATAACATAAAATAATCAGTAGCATAAATTAATCAGCATCACAGCCACAGTGTCATATGACATATCAACATCATGAACCACATGGCCCTCAGCCACACAGAGTGGAGCTGCAGCAGGTTCTTCATCACCTCCTAATAATGTTACAGAGAACAAGGTGAGCTCATATAGTGGCGACTAAAACTTACTCCAATCAATCATTTGTAGCAGTTTCTACTGAGAGGAGCTTAGCAATACTAAAATCAAGTTGCCTCTTCTACTATATGATACTCATATCAATCCTGGAGGGGCCCCATACAGACTTCTACTTAGTGCTATACATTCATGCTGAGCCATACATTCAGAAATCTGTAGTCACCTCACTGCTAATGCTTCATCAGAGCTAGCACTGCTTGCCAATTATCACAAAATTTTCCTTCACCACAGCAGCTTATGGATGCAGCTCACAACATTTCTTATAGCATGCGTATAGCAAGCAGCCTCCTGAATCCACAGGCCGGTCTCTGGGTCTCTCACTGACACCACCCCCGAGGAGCTCCAGCTCGATGCGCTCGAGGAGAATAACCTCGGAGATCTGACTCGGTGTTTCATGTTTGGAACCTGCCCGATGTGAGGGAGGTGCTGGATAATGAGAGGGAGGAGGATTTGGTGGACGTGGAATCAGAATGATTCCTCCTCGGTTCCCTGATCCTCATTTCCCCTAGTTTGTCCACCGCTAAGGGTGAGAGTGAGGCAGCCAACAACCACAACTCCCATTTTTTACACACCAGTAACCAGCAGCGTGAAGAAGATCCATGATGTGGTGGCATATAACAAACCAGGAGAGCAAGGAGGGTGTATTGTGTAGAGATTAATATACTTGCAGGAGAGGACTGGGGCTAGCGTCTTCCGACTTTCAGACGTCTGGGGTCGACTTCTGGCCATCTATAATTTTACTTGCAGGAGCTTTTCTTGCACTTAATGTAACAACTTGTCAGCCTGCCTCCCCTGCTCCACACGTACCGTAATTTCTGGACTATAAGGCACTACTTTTTTCACACGCTTTGAATGATGCGGCTAATTTATAGATTTTTACGGGCTAACGAGCTTCAACATTTAGACACCTGCGGCTTATAGACAAGTGCGGCCTGTATATGTACTTTTTTTTTTTTTTTTTTTAAATTTAGTGGGTGTGGCTTATATTCAGGTGCGCTCAATAGTCTGGAAATTACGGTACTCACATGAAAGCAGGAAGAGAGGAGGGAAAGCATGACCCTTGCGACAATAAACGCAATAGACTCACACACCGAGCTAAAATAACAAGTGCACATAAAGTTCTTGTTTTAGTTTAGATCTTTTTTGGGGGGTTAGGAGGGGTGGTTACTAGGTTACTAAACAATGAACTCTATTTGTGTCTTTGTCTTATTCAGTTGCATGTTTTCATGCTAAAGGAGCTTTACCTTTATCAGAGTATTTAATTAGTGGTACTTTAGTCACAGGTTGTGAATTTAGTCAACTGTAGCACAACATAGTCAACTTTAATCAAATAAAACGTAACTTCTACAACTATAAACTTATGGCTAGCGAAGATGCTAAGTGGCCACAGTGGCTGCTGGGTAAAAAAGGTAATATCAAGCCAGGCTGCCGAGTGTGAGGGAGATATGACCCCCACACACAGAGCCCTAATGTCAACATCATGGAGTCAGTCTGAGATGACATGACACTGAGACAGCCTGAATCCACAGAGGAACTGAGGCAGCTTCTCCAAAATGCTGGAACAAACCACCTAAGTACAGGTGTACCGAGGAGAAGGAGAACTGGAGCTGTTTAAAAGGCGGGGGTGGGTTCGATCACAGACTGACATTCTCAGACCTGGAGACTAAAGTTCTACCTTTGCAGAGTGTCCTGGGTCGTTGCCTGTTTACAAAGCCTGAATTCTTGAATTGATCATTATGGTAATTTCATGGGGAGAGTCTAAAATGACTGAATGTTGCTCCTGTACAGATTATAGTTAAAAAAGGATGGAGAGGGAAGCTATCTGCTTCGTCTATTGCATCAACACAGAGACCACTGTGTGTCAAAAATCCAATAAAGGCAGACAAACCGCACTTGTTGCTAAGTATTCACTGAAGAGACCTCGTCCTCGTCTTCACACGTCAACACCAGAGAGCTGGCTGCTCCTGAAGAATCCCATCGTCATGCCTCAGCGGCCTCTTTACTGCCTTTATGTATCTGTTTGCTACCCCGAGGCGACAGGAATCGTCTGTGCTTAAACACAGAGGAAGAGAGGAGTCCTCGCTGTCTCAGATCCCCCTTCCCCCTCCTCCCCCTCCCCTCCCCCGTCTCTGTCTCTCTGCATGCGGTTACTGCCACTGTCTAAATCATCAGAGGCGAGCTTGTCCTCTGTGAAGTATGAAACGCCACACTTCTTACCCTCATCTTGTGGTGCTGCTGCAAGTCTACAGGTCTGACAGTGTCTTCATTCTGCAAGAGACCGCGCGGCCACACACCCCGTCCATTCACACACACTCTATCCACGGCTGGATTTACACTGGGCTTTGTCTCCACACAGTTTAGATCTGATGCAGCTGCACACAGTGACAGTTAACTAAAACTGCTTGTATCCATATTTTCCATTAAAAGGAGTTATATAATTTCCTCTGTGGCTCTGGGGGATGCTTTGTCAAGTCTGAGAAAATAATCCTAATGATGTCATCGTGATGTCATCAGGGGTGCCTTAGCTTAGGCTTGGCAACTACACATTTGTAAAATAAAGCCAGGGTTACACAAATACGGGTTTTTAAAAGATGCCTGTGTTTACAAAGAGGGAAAATATTCTGTTGAGTTGGATGATGGGAAATGTAGGATCCAGCTTAAATTCACACAAAAGACTAAACCTAGCAACTTTTTGGACAAACCTTAGCTACTGTAGAAGACAGTCATCAATATTGCTCTGTGAACATGAGTCTGGGCTTTCCCTCCACAGGCACACCTCTCAATTGATTGCTAATTTTCTCTCTGAGTGAAGTAAACACAGCCGGTGTCTTTAACTCATGTCTGGTGATTCTGTCAGACTATGAGAGGAAGAGAGAAGACGACATCATGAATATGCTAATTAGCATAATGCATCATCTAGTGACATTTAGCAACTTTTAGGTCAGGCTTTAGCTACTTTCCATTGTGAGTAGTTGTTTACAGCTTTCGACAATGTCCTCCATTTCTCACACTGACTGTACATGGTTCAGTCTTGGTTTTGACCTGGTCTTGTTTGTCTCATGAGAGTCCCCCAGCTAAATGGAATTGTAACACTAAATTGGTGGTGAACACCTTTAGTCGAACAATCTGTGATTTACATGTGAACTGTAGTCCCACTACCAAAATCCGAAAAAGTTGACATTCCATTAGTCTGAATGGAAACCTGCTGTCTCTCCTAAACTGAAACTCTTAATATACATATGACTGCACAACTAGTTTCTTTGAATGCTGGTAAAGATTTTTGTCAGTAGTATTTGTAAGCACACAAATTAAACGAGACTGAATTTGATTTGTTGAGAAACACAAAGCCCAAATGTGTGTGCGTCAATAAAATTACAGACTGCACCTTTAAAGTGACAAATAATTAAATCATTCCTGATTCTCAACTTCAACAGCAGCAAATTAGCAGACAGCTAAGCCAGTTCTATTCACTGATAGTAACAATGAGATGTGCTTGAAATGTCAGAAAAATCTGGTGAGTGCACCTTTAAATTAGATTACTGTTTGAATTTTGTTGCTGATGTCATATTTGTCATATTTAGTCACATAAAAATGGAGGTGGCTGTTTTGAACTTTTGAGTTAATCTCGGCTTTGTTTGACTAAGAGAGGAGACCCTGGGATTGCTCTTGAAAACGTAGTAAAAAAAAAGACCTCTGAATATCATTCATCTAGTGACTTAAATTAGGAAAAATATCCATGTGAAAGATTTAATACCAAATACAAGATGAATATTTACAACAGAATTTGAGTGCTTAAATGAAGAATCATTTGAAATAACAAGACTCAGTTCTGACTGTGATAACTACACTATTCATTTTAACTTGGTCTGAAACTGACAAATTAATTACTTCATTACACTAAATGAAAAACATGTTTTTAATTAAAAAAAAAAAAAAAACTTATCGCCACATGTTATTACATTCTACACTAACTATCTGGAATACAACTAAATCACCAGTGGCAGTTCCATCATGCAGCATGCATGTTAATACAGAGGGAGAAAGGTCAGATGTGTCACATTCAGAGGACCAGTGCCACAGATTGCAGGTGGATCTGTAATCCTGCTGAACGTTTGATTTGGCTTCACCCAGGCGCCAGTGTCATCCCCTCATCAGCCTCATGAAAGTCACCCAGTCAATCTGGGCCGAGACGCTGACTGAAGCTGATATATACTTCAGAGGGGTGGAGGATACCCCCGACCGCTGAGGGTTATGATGTGGGGAGAGGGAATAAATGATGACGATATCAAAGAGAGGCCTGCTTTCCTCAGCCTGCCTCGTCCTCAGGCTCTGACTCCACTGTTCAGTCCTGCTCTGAGCTTGTTTTCACTGGCATGATGATGAGAAACACTGTTTTTATTCATGCTGATTTGAAATGAACTTGACCTTGATATCACAGGGAACCCTATTGAAACTTTCTGAGGGTTAGCATCCTTTTCCAGTCTTTTATCATTATCTAAATTTAAATGTAGACTGTTGAAGGGAGAGGATATCATCTGTGAATTATGAATGTGCTTGTCCTTGCTTTCTTGAAATCAGATGAGGGTGAACTGCATGCATAGGCCTATATCTATAAATTGACTTAAAAAGCAAATGTTATTCCAGGGGTTGGGAGAGATGAAGAAGACTTTAAGGATGTATACAGAATGTTTCATTAATAACATTCAGTGTTGAGCAAAATAATGCCCTGTGTCCAAATGCATCATTGAGCATCCTAATGTCCTGGAACCCCAAATCAATTTCAGGTACTTTAAATGAAAACCCAAGCTGCACAATGGTAGGTGATACAGCTGTATGTTAGAAAGGCTGATTTCACCTGACAGTGCAGTGCAAACATTTGCACTGACCTATATTTACTCTCTCCTGTAAAGTGACCTATTGTGGTCGTGCAAATACTCACTGTCGTCTCTCAGAGGCAGAAAGTAGCATGACTTTGTCAAGTGAAGAGGTCAGGGTAGATTGTTCGCTCTCTCTCTCTCTCTCTCTCTCTTTCACACACACACACACATACTCAACAGTCATACAAGTCTGCATCTGGCAGTTCTTGTTAGTATACTCTAAATGAAAGATGGCACATAGCATTTCAAATATGAAATATGGGCTTACTCTTATGCCATGTGTGTCTGGATATGGTCAGGAAAGGTAAATAGGTTCTTTAGTGAAAAAAAACAAACTTGATACAGAGGTGCGTCAGGTCAGGAGTGCGATGGATGGCGTCTGGTGGAGGACATTCGACGCAAACAACCTGAACGCTGGCCTGATGGCGACTGGGTGCTCTATTGCAGCGACGCATCTGCTCGCTGCAAGTTTTTTTGGCCACGTCAACACAATCGCCGCTCACCACCTGCCCGACTTGATGAAGCGTGACTTCTTTCTCTTCCCAAAATTAAATTTAAGCTGAACAGTCACAGTTTTGACACAGCAGAAGAGTGGCGTATCACTATTCCAAAGGGGATGGCACCAAAATGTAAATCAAGTACATTTTTTCCTTGTTGGAGGCACAGTCTCAGAACTTTCTGATCGCATTACGTCACGCGGTCAATGGACCTGTGCTCTGACCACAGGCGGGTGATTTTACCATGGAGCACAAGCAGCATCATGTTGAAGTCTGCAAGGATCTCTCTCAATACACATGGGACGACCTTCATGTGAGGATCATCACCGGTGATGAGACTCGGGTCTAAGATACCAATCAGAAGTCTCCCAAGATGTAGAGGTGCGTCAGGTCAGTTGTTTTCTTCAACATTTGCGAGATTGTGCGCTGTGAATTTGTCTTCCAGAGTCAGACTGTCATTACCGAGTTCTACAGCACCATTCTGAGGCGTCTGATGGAGGACATTCGACGTGAACAACCTGAACGCTGGCCTGATGGCGACTGGGTGCTCTATTGCAGCGACGCATCCGCTTGCTGCTAGTTTTTTTGGCCACGTCAAGACAATCGTCGCTCACCACCTGCCCGACTTGCAGAAGCGTGACTTCCTCCTCTTCCCAAAATTGAATTTAAGCTGAACAGTCACAGTTTTGACACAGTGGAAAAGCGGATGTATCACTATTTCAAGGGGGGTGGCTCCAAAATTTAAATCAAGTACAATTTTTCCTTGTTGGAGGCACAGTCTCAGAACTTTCTGATCGCACCTCATATTCATTATTATTATGAAAATGAAGCTTCTGTCAACAAAATACAAGGGTTAAAAACCAATTATAAGAAATTCATTAATTTGTGTGGGATGCCCTGGGGCTTTCTATTGCATTGATGTGTTATTGTTATTATGTGGCCCTAAATGGACAGCATATAATAGACAAGTACTGTCCTACATACACGGGCGTATTTACCAAAACTATGACAAGAGTTTTCCTTGATATCATTGTAAAGTAAAGTATTCCTTGTGTTCCTGTGGTATAGCTCAGAGGGACCCTTGGGAGGCCCAGGACCCCGGTTTGAAAAGCAGCCGGTGCCATGTTCCACTGCTCCATGCCAGAGCTGCCACAACACAGCGGCTGCTTAAGGGTGATGGAGAGAATGCGGCAATCCATTGGCTGCAGGCTTAGTAAATTTCAGTCGGTGTAGTCCAATGGCAAGCTAGAGGGAGAGAGAGGAGAGGGAGAGAGAGAGAGAGAGAGAGAGAGAGAGAGAGAGACCTGGTTTCTCTATCACTAATCTTGTCCTCGCAATACACTCGCTCTGTGAGAGCAATTAGATTCAGCACCGTTTTCAGTGCCTCTGCAATGACTCATTGAAACATCTTCTGTGCTGATAAAGCCGCATCTCTATTCTCCCCCCCCTGCCACACTCACACACACATACACACACTTAAACACATACACACACGCACAGGACGTATAGTTGGGCTGCCTTCAGTACATCGGGACTGCGCTTCTTACTTTGGATTTGCAGAGCAGCCGGCTGGACGTGGACTTTACCGTGTTTTTCCTATGTGGTGTGTATTTCGCCTGAAGTCGGGACTTACATAAAAGAGTGAGACGGTGGAGATACAGGCTGAGGTAAGTGCGCTGCCGGCTTGATGTGCTGCTGAGCCCTCCAGCTTTTCCTTCAGCAGGGGGGGGGGGGCGGGAAACAGACTAAATGTATAAACAAGCGGCTGAATTTTTGTGCGTTTTCAGGCGCTGACACCCCCCCCCTCCTCCTCCTCCACCACCTCCACCACCTCCTCTGACGGCTTGTCCGGACGCGCTTCAATCTTACAAAGGAGCATAATCCACAGGGAATTCATCCAGACACATTCACTGTTCCTTTTTTTTTTTTTCCCCAATCAGAACTTCTTAGAAAAATATTAGGAAACAGGCACAATGTGGAGTTTTCTTATCTAAAAAACCCCCCCGCAGAAGCTTAGGCTTCTTCTTGCGCACTTTCATCTGAGGTTTTGTCCAGTTTGTAAATTTTGATGAATAATAATAATAATAATAAAACGTCTGCAGTTATCAAATCACACATCACGCTCTTTATTATGCATGTAAATCAGTGCTTGAGCGTTATTCCTGTGCAGACACACCGGCTTGCGATGGTGCTTTAACCAAACTCGGTGCCAAAGCAACAGCTCTGTTAACTTTAATGCGACAGGGCGACAAGAGAGAGAGGGGGGGTAGTTGTGATCTAACAGCACAAAGCGCTTTTTCCTTCAAGATAGCAAAGCGTTTAAACCCATTTCACACCTGCGGTTTTTTTTCCCCCCCACAACTCTTCAGTGTCTGAGGTGCAGCAGAGACGGGCATCTTCCAGCAGCGCTCTGCGCGCATCTCTATCCAGGCAGCCACAAGATGGTGGTGTGGATATCTGGATGTGGATTTTTGAGGGAAAGGGAAGGAAGAAAAAAAAAGGGGGGTGGCGGGGGTGGGGGTGGTGGGTGAATGGGGTTTGTGCCTTGCATGAATTTTTACAGCTACACCGCTGCTAATGCTGTGATTTTAAGCTTGTATTCACACTGGGTGGCATTCAGGCAGAGGTTTACTGCAGCTCCACGCAGGCTGACGGTTTAATGTGGGATGACCTTGTGTGTGTGTGTGTGTGTGTGTGTGTGTGTGTGTGTGTGTGTTGTCATGCACAGACCTGCTCCAAGATGAAATAATAACACCCATAGTGGCATTTTAGCTTTTTGAACCCGGTGCAAAAGCCCCCCCCCCCCGAGGGGACAGCTTTTACTAGAAAATACCAGATCTGTTAATACTGATGCATGTGTGGGTAGGTGTTTGTTTGTGTTGGTTGCGACCTGCTCAGGTCTGCTGCAGTGGTATAAAACTGATTAATCTCCAAGAAAATGGATTCCCTAAAAAGCTTTAATGTCTTCCTCCAGTGCAGTGAAGTCTGCACTCATTCTGGTGTAAAGCACATTCTGCGTTCCCTCGCCATCTTTGGCAGTAGAGGAAAATGGCCAGGCAGGTGTAGATTCCCAGCAGGATGACTGTATGAAGATTATGGTTTTCCAGCTGAGTTGTTGTTTCAGAGTGATTGAGAGAACTGGACATGTCCAACTTCTACAATGTGCGTGAAAAACAGAGTTGTTCATACACTACAGCTCTCTGTCCAATCAAACAGTCATCCTCTTCTAATCATATTTCCCTCCTGGCTTGTGATTGTCCTGCAAGATTTCTGCAGTTGAACACAGTTCATCCAGGATGAAAGTCATGTCGTTCAAAATGAAAGTCAAACATTTACAACATCGCTCCGTAATCCACTTTTCTCCTGCATGTTCCAAATATTATCACTGATTCCTAGAAACATGTCAGGGGACGAATGCAGGAAATTGGTTTTATTCTTTTGTCAGAGAGTAATCTTTGGTGAGCATGGGTTCAAATATGCACTCTTGTTTTTTTTTTTTTTTCATTTTTGAATCCATAGATGTTAACTCTAACCCCAGTGTATGTTTTCTAGTTTTAATACATCACAGCTACAGTTATTTGCCCTTTTACTCGCTAAGTGTAATTTTCAATGCAATACAATAGTGAGTGCGTCGACATATCCATCTGACAGGTCAGCGACGACGTGGCAGCTGTTTGCTGATCTGTCCAAACCATATGCACACACATGACTAACAGGTAGAAACAGCAGGAGCTCTGTAACATGTTGATTTTGCCATGAGGGACTATCCCGCTATTGATACAGTTTATTTCACACGAGCAGAGCCACTAGAGCTGTGAAGGAGGGATTATTGTACAGTGAGACGTCCTGCTGTGTGTCAGTCCCACACACACCCATTACTCCATTATCCCTTTGTTGTGTGTACATCTGCTTCAGTAACCAACATAATAATGATAATAATAGTGGTAAATGAATCTGACCAATCAGCAGCATGTTCAGCTCCTGTCTGATGTACTTTGTACTCTGTGTTAATATTATTCTTTACTAAATCATATTGCATTGGTATCTTGAGCTTTCACTCCAGGCCTTTCACTTGTTTGACTTGCGTGTGCACAGACTCTTAGGGAACAGGGGTGAAAATAAATAAGGGGCACCTCTTCAGGGAGGGCAGAACAGCTCAACAGTCTGAAATAAATCTGGCCACTGTTTGACTTGAGATTATTCTGCCTTCATGCTGAGGCACCCTCCGATCAAAGGAGGTAAATACGGGAATAGGGCCGGGATGCTCAAGTCTTATTTTCTCTTGGTATCTATGAGGTGTTGACCTCCACATGTTGCAAGTATTTTGAGTTTTCCAGGACTGGGTCTTGCTTACCTTTAAGGCCACAGAGTGCAGGACACACTATATATCCGCACCAGTGTAAATGATACAATATGCTTCATTGTCTTCTCGAAATAATCAGCTGCAGGGTACATAAAGCTAAGTGTTTTCACTTAACGCACTATGATTATTGTGTATTTCTATAAGGAATAAACAAAGCTCTAACAGCTCAGACATGTGTTGTTAGATGGTTTGATCACATATGAAAGTCCTCAGAAGTCGAAGTGTAGCCTCCCACTGCATTATGGGTAACATGGCTTCACATCTTTTTTCAACAGTTGCCGCCTCTTTTTCTTTTATTACCATGTGTTTAAGGTGCCGAGCTGCAGTAGAGCTGACTGAACTCGGCTTACTAAACAGATTTTCATTTGGGTTTTTTTAAGCGCTCACCAGTCAGATAACAGTTGTCCATGTTAACCACACACTGGGGAAGATAGCGCCGCAGATGGCCGCCTTGGTTCTTAGCTCTCTTGTGATTTCACATTCGTTTGTTCATTTGTTCCACGCTCTGCAACTCCAACACCATTACTTTCACCAGAGAAGAACGGCTGAACATTTCACAGTCCACACAAAACAAATGTGGAAAGTTTCGCAAGCAAGGGAAAACATGGTGTGTGTGCTGGTGAAGGGGGGGGGGGGGATTTTGAACATTTTCTCCCATCTATTCACAAAATGGACAAACTGTGGCTCATCACACAACAAACTTGGTGAGTCCACCCTGGACAGCTCGTTAAAGCTGCCTGGTTTTCATCTCTTGCGAGCAATCAGGGGAAAACAAGAGAGTTAAATCTGCTTAAACTGAGATTGGTGCACAGAGGTCACTGCGTTGGGGAAAACAAACTCCAAACTCTCATCATAAACCTAAAGTTACAAGCAGAAATCTGCAAAGCTGGCGGTCCAGACCGCGAGGAGATGGACCAGCTGGACCAACAGGCCTGCTTTGACTGCACTGACTGGAGGGTTTCTGAGGCTACATCAGTTTTTGTGAGGACATGTGTACGCTGGACACTTTAGACTTTCTCCACTTCCAACAACAACAAGCCCCGGTTTTCTAGCTGAACTCATGCAGCTCCATCAGACCAAGGAGGAGCCACACTGAAAAACAGGTTCTGAGCTGTGTCAGCATAGAGAGGCCTGCCGGACATCACCAGCTAGACTGTGGAGAACCACCATCTTCACCTCCTGCAGTCATCTCACTCCTCCCTAATGCCCCCCCAAACACACACACACACACACCACCCACCCACCCCACACCTGCAGTCAGGACCCATTAGGAGGATGTGTGCCAGAGAGGAGTTCAGGGAAGAACTAAGCTAGAGAAAATCAGATCTCGCACTCGGACAGTCCACAAAACTCCAAAAACAAAGCACCCACTTACCTATAATAAAATGTTATCTTTGCTTTCAACTCGCATTATACTATAACATGTGTGTATCATCCATCACTTGTTAAATATGAATAGAAGCAGGCTGTATCAGAATCACTGCGATCCGTACACTGCGTACCCCGCCTCTCGCCCCCACTGGATTGTACATAATCTCTGCCATATCTTTACATTGATTTATCTGTTGTCCTTGTTTTTTGTCCTGCGTGTCCATGGGAAACTGGGGTCACAGTCTTTGTGTCAATCCATCAATGAGTCACTTAGAAGGACACATATACAGGTTGTTGCAAGTCAACTCTTCTTTAGTAGCTACTTAAGCCGCTGTAAGTGACATTAATGGGGCAAATATATCAGTCACTTTTGATTGGGTAGAACAAAAATAACCCTCCCTCCTACGCTGAAGATGATTTGCATAAACATGGTGTTGTCATGAGAAGATTAACTGGCATCTCAGTCTCATTGATGAGGCTAGAAATGTATTCAAATGGCTGCTGAAACTGATTTGTCATTGCTGAGGTGCAAGCATGGAGGCTGTTGTTATTTCCGGGAGACGTCATTAGATGAAATGACAGGAGAGCTAATGCACTACTTGCTGGACTGCTTGTGTTTCTGGGCATGGTCCTAAAACATACCGTTGGAGACCCTAAACTGCCCATAGGGTGTCTTTTACCCAGTGCAAGTTAGGAACGGTTCCAGCCATAGAAGCCTGGGAATGGATGGTGATGGATGGCTGCTTCTTAGGCTGGGTTATGGGGTGAAATGAATTAGTTCATAGAGTTTCATCTGACCACATCTAAAGGCACAATTGTTGTTTCAGATATATATATATATACATATATATATACATACACACTACTATATGTGTGTATGTATGTATGTATGTATGTGTATATGTATATATGTACACACTACAGTGGCTTCTGGAGCCGTTTTTGTGAGAGAATTTTGCTTCCGGAAAAAAAACGACAAACCGGAAGTGATGTAACATAGGGGAGTCCGGCCAAGTTAAAGCCAGTTTAATATTAATAAATATATTTATATGCACACAGCAGAGCACAGTTGTAGAATTATGAGCCTGCTGAGCTTTCAAGAGACCAGGAACAGACCGGAGTCAGGAGAAATAACGGCTGCAGGAGAAAGACTGAGCTTTGGGGTGAGGGGAACGAGTGGACTAGGCAGGTGTGTCGGTGAGTGAGCGGCGTTAGCTAGCGGCGGCTAACGATGGCTGCGGAACGCTGCGTCCACAAGTTTATCATCACATATCAGGCTATAACAAAACTAATACTGGTCACTTAACATTTCATATTTGTTTCCCGTTGTTGAAATCGCGATGCTGACTGAGTTGGAAGTTAGCAAACATTAGAAAACCGCTAACGGCAGAACCAGAAGCTGCTAACAGCTACGCAGGAAAGCTAGCGCGGTTTCTTTTCCTGACAGGAAAACGGTGGACTCAACGTCCTGACAGGCTGGAATTTGTGCAGCCTGTACCCCACAATAACACAACATGATCAGACATGGGATATCACACCGTAAAACTACCAAAAAAAACACCACACAGGGCTCAAAAAATCACCTACCACTGCACATTGTGTAGAATCAACGACATAGACTCCCCTATGTGACGTAATGTGACGCCATGTTGAAAAAAATGTGAGGATATTCTAAATGTTTTCAACTCAGCTCACTAGCAGAGGACTCTTGTCTTTTGCATACTGTGTATTCTACTAATCTGAAAAGATTAATCAGTGTAAATATTTGTGGGCCTGGCAGTAATTTGAAGTAGCTTCAGTACATGATGCTTTAGAGGCTTTTCTATCCCGACAATTAAACACATGCGGTGTGAAACAATGCAAAAACATACACACAAACATAACTTATATGTTGAATATATACAGTATTTCTATATGCAGCTAATTATCAGTTGCAGTGGTTCAAAGTGTCTGTGACATTTTACAGTTAAGAGGACAGGTTGCCTCTGACAGGATCGTTTTATAATGATTGAAATGCAAATGACAGCGAGCGCCTTCATTGGTATTCATAAGACTTATCTCCTATAATCATTAAGAGTGAGAATAATGTTCACAATCTCCTGTGTGCTTCTGCCAAGGAGAGGCGCGGAGCACGCTCTGTATTCAGCCCGAGCCATCTGAAGGACGGTTTATCATAAAATGCCACATGATTATAAATACTGTACACTGTCGATTTATCACAGAAACATTTACAAGCACATAACCTCAGTGAACAATGAGCAACAATTTCACCTGTGCGAAGCGCTGCTGCATTCACCCCCTTTACTGTTTTGATCAATGTGTATGCAGCCATGTGAGGTGGCTGCATTCTCCATATCATAGTACATTTTATCATTATATAAACACTCTTGTTGGCAAACAGCCAGTGATGAACAGCCTGTGGTTGTACACAAACACCAAAGAAGTGTCTGCTCAAGGAACTATATCTCCTGCTGCTAGGATGTGTATATATATGTAATAAATACATACAGCCAGTGGTAGAGGCTACAAAATGTCCCTCCATGAATTTATATATTATGGTATAGCAGCATATGTATGAAATACACTAAATTAAGCTGTTAAATAAATCAGTAGACAAGTGTTTTGTCCTTGTGTTTTTAGTACACTTACACTTAATATGAGCATTTAGGAGTGGTGAGAAAATCAGTGTTCCTTATTAATATGCAAATATGTTTAATGTAATCAGCGCAAAGGCGAAGAAGCTGCAGGGTAAATATGGAGATTTAATATATTTGGTTCTTGAGTTGCTATGTTCAGTAACCTACAGTAACCCTGAATGGTGACACTGGATGTGAATTTACTGTCGTTTCACGATAGAGGAAGACAGGGGCATTCTGGGTATTAGGGTGTTTGTATATGTGCTACTATAAAAGGATCAATTGTGGTGGTTTTCAGTATTTTTCTTACTGTCAACAAAAGCCATTAGAATTTAACCCAATTCAAAGTTTAACATGAAATGGTTGACTTTTATAGGGGACAACTGGGTAAACATATAATTAATACAATTCTATATTTTCAATGTCCTGTACACATTATGTACCCATCACTGTTCTCTGGGGATAATTTGACCCAAGGGTGTTTTAGCTGTACAAAACATAGAAGAAGTATCAATACTTTACACGACATGCGTTTTGGATGATATTGAGATTACATGCAATTTTAAGACCTTCAAAAAGCCTCCCTCTGCTTTAGGGCCCTAATCTACCTAACCATACCTGTAGTAGTAGGAGAAAACGTAACAGCCAGGAGAACTTGATGAAGGCAACATGTCACCCACTGTAACAGTATTGCTCACTGAGGAATAAGATACATCAGGCTTTGAGACACACGCAATACATGTTTGAAGGGACATTCATCGTTGGTTTGGCTCTGTACATGTGGTTTGTAGACAACAAGAAAGTTATAAAATATGTCTAGAATTACTCTCTCTCTCACTCAGTATTTAATTTGTAGATTCCATATATTTATATTTGACTACTTGGGGACTAACAAAGTAAATATATAAAGGATTATATTCTGAATTTTGTTCATTGCAGGGAGGCTGGATTACCAACTGGTGAAAGTGGGCAACTGCCCCAGACCCTCAGGGGATTTTGGTTTGTCATAATTAAATTAGTTGCAAATGTGTTTGTTAATACTGTATGCGCCACTAAATCACATTCTAAACTACTAAAGCACATTCTGAACTGTAGACTAACAAAGGCCTTCAGGCAATGGCCTTTATGGCCTTTGTTATTCTAGTATACACACTGTCTAGTATACACACTACCTCAATTTGTGCTTAACCAACTTACCCCAAACTAATGACTTCATAATTATCAAAGGGCCGTAAGAGCAGTGACTTTTATTTCTAACTGCTATAAATAATAAGAAAATGAAAGGTCTGCCCCACAGACGTTGAGACCTTCTATCTGTCAAAGTCTAACAAATCATAGATTATCACAGGTCTGGACTCTTGGTTCTTTATCCTCCAACATAAAGCTTCATTTATGAAGAACTCTGTGCAGCTTGACAACAAGCTGCATTTAATTTAGTGCAGTTTTGCTTCCTGCGTCTTTGTAACACCACTATGACTATAATCCACACTTTCATTACTTCCTGATTAGAGTACTGCCACTGCACTTTCCAGAAATTCTAACTGACCATGTTAACTGACTCAAGAGGGAAAAAAAAGAAAAGAAAAGAAAGATTCACTGAAGGAGCTTATGACCTCATTATTTCTAAAATCAGAGCTGAAGACTTCCCATACAGTAGTATATTGTCATTGACTTCAACATGTCAGCAGTACATGTGTGTTTATATGAAAATTCAGCAGTTATACTGACTCTTACTTCACAGTCAGTTTAATCAATACATGAGCAGCTCTGTCCCAGAGCTGGTGACACTCCATGGAGCTGCTCCATTAACAGTGTATCAGAGCATGACTTGGTGGACTCACACCATGTTTGCTCGAGTTCCTACGACTCACAATAACACGTGAGTCAAATGTCCTCTGAGCTCCGTCACAGCTTCTGCAGAGACGCTCTCCTTGCCACTGATCTGACCTGCCACACTGATCAGAATATAGGCTCGATTAGACTCTTGTTTACATCCTTGGTCAAATTCATTTGGAAAAAGTGAACAAAAAATCATGTGATGACGTGATGTGTGTCTGCATTTATCAAGTCAATCAGAATTCGTCCCAAGGATCACACATGAAGTCAGAGTTGGACTAAAACCAGCTTCCACATCAGAGATATTTATAAGGGGTGTAACGATACATTAACCTACATCCATACATCGATTCAATGATTAATGAGCCCACAGCATCGATCCAAGATGAAAACATCCATCAGGCATTTTGTAACGTCCCTCGCCAAGCAAGCATGGAGACGTCAGCTGGTTTTGTCAACTTTTATAAAGACCTAAATCATCACTGTATTTTAATATAATGAGATGCATCAACCCTGAAAGCCACGTGTATCCGATCACAGGTGCTGCCAGCTGAATGTCACAAATAGCATATTATTTATGCATGTGTCCTGAGCCATCACTCACTATGTGCTGATTTTGATGGAATGTCATAAAACTCTGGCCTCAAAAAAGTCTGTTCAGTTTATTCTTAACTATTTCAGCCAGTGTATTCTGGGTATTCTCTTTTCAAACTGAAAGCTCGCAGTGGACTGCTCTCCCTCTTTCACTCCAGCAGACTAGTTTCTGACAGTTACAACGATATTTTCCTAGGAAATGCAGAGACGAGAGTAACAGTAGCAGGTATTTAAGAAACTATTTTCCTCTCAAAAATATTTTTAAGGGCTTGTTTACCACAGTCTTGAAAAATGCCTTCTCTTCTTGTTGCCAGCTCCACAGCATTGTTAGCAAAGCTGAAATTTTGAGACATTTTTACCTCAGCTTTTGCCAGTTGTCAGCAGGTGTCATTGATTGTTACCATGGAAACACACCTACTTAGTTCTGAGATGAGCCTGAGGGTAAGATGGCAAAATTTAAAAAAGGGTTGGTAAACCCAATTTGCAATGTGTTACCTCTTTCAATACCCATACATACATTAATCTTTAAAATAATTCACAAATATATAGTTTCAAAAGGATCAGTCATTTCCCAAAACAATCAAACAAACAGGGGAAGAGTTCATCTCTTGGGGACTATTTTCAGTGGCGGATTAATCCACATTTGGAGCTGTAGTGAGTATTCGGGACAGCAGGACTGTGTGTGTGTGTGGAGCTGAGTCAAACTAAACTACAGCGCGTGTATCGGTGGTGATGAAGGAACATGTCACTCAGTGAAGCAGTGTCGATCGCTGATGTGTTTGTAATAGTTTTTGGAAACAATGGAGCTCTGAGGCTCAGAGGGAGAAGATATATCAGGCTTTGATGCACAAACAGTAGTTGGACACATTCACTGTTGGTTTGATTCTGCACATGGAATTTGCTGACAAGAGGATAAATATACAATATATCCAGATTTAAACTTACAAATAATTTGGTTGATTTTTGTAACTGTCTTATTTGTTGTAGACTAGTCCAGGAGCTTAGTGGTACCCTGTGGAGTCCAGAACAAATAAAGCTGGGGTCACATGCAGTTTTTCATCAAAACTGTGTGTATTATTGAGGCCTGATAAACGTGCGCATGAGTTTACAGGAGCCAATGTTTGGAGTATTTTGAAACCTGCAATTTTTACATCTATGTTTGCTACCTGGCAGCCATTTTCTTCTTGGTATTTTGCTGGCACATTGCTGTGTGTTTTGGCCCACTGAGGCCACCATAAGTGAAACAGCATGAAATGTTTCTCACATCACTGTTTGCATAATATTGTCCAGTATACACAGATAGATTTCTATGTAAAGCATTTTGGTCACAACACCTGTTGATTTAATATGTCCCTGTTCAAAGACAGTGTAATCAGATGCTGGGGTTTTACAGCCAATATCGCCATTTTAACTAATGACAGGGATGGTATTATAGGATGTGCCTTCCTCCCACCATCCAAAGACATGCATCAGTCAATTGTGACTCTAAATGTGAATGGTTGCATGTCCCTATATGTTGTCCCTGTGATGGACTGGCGATCCATACAGGTTGTACCCTGTCTCTCGCTCCAGTGTCAGCCGGGATAGGCTCCAGTAACAGATAAGCAGTATAGATAATGGATGGATGGATGGACATTGTGTATGTAGGGTTGTTTATGCTGCATAAACCTGCCAGGGGCCATTACAGTATAAACAGTGTTACATGCATATGGTTTACATCCACTCTGCTTTAATGTCATATCATCATGTATGTACTGTAGCAGCTTGACTAAATTGCAGTTGTATTCGGGGTCAAGCACCTGCATGTCAATCATCAGGGTCTGGCACAGAGCCTTCCTAGTTCTAGCTAGTTCAGAGCCACCCTAATGCACAACACTGTGTTAAGGTGGATTTACAGCAATGTTCTTCTCTCTGAGCTAATGGGTTCCCAGGCAGACAGGCCTACATGACAGATCCTTGCAGCTGTAGTCAGGAACAGCTTGAATCCGTTCTGTTCTGTTTCACTAATCCTTGTTTAAAAAAACTGTTTAGTTTAAAAGTTTTGCTTGCAAAGACTGGCGTGTACTTTGGCTCTATTAGCAGAATTCAACTCATTTATTCATGCAGCCTTTTCATTTATATTTGATATCAGAAAGGAGTCAGTGCCGGTCAGCGTGAGATTTAATAATTGATTTGACCTAACGTTGAGTGGCACACAGTGTTTTTTTGAGTGAAAGGGTAATTAATCAACATTTTGTATTGGAGCAGTTAGTCATGAGATTTTCGTCAACCAAACCACTTAAAATATATTAAAAAATGTGTAATAAATGTCTAAAGACCTGGGGGCAGTAGAATGAGGTGAGAGCTCCAACAGGAAATTGAATTAACGGCTTGCATGCCATCTGGTTTTGACACAAATGTCCATGAGACGCCTCCAAGCCCACAGAACAGATTTCTAATTCAAAAGGTCTTTCAAAAACTCCCCCACAGAGAAGCCTGAGAATTAACTGTCATCCAATTATTTCAACCAATCTCAAGACCTCAGCAGGGCTTCACTAGATTTTGAAATAATTTTTCCAAAAGCCACAAAAATGTAGTTTTAATTGTCAGTCTTTACAAGTTAATGTTGAAAATGAAGACATAATCCACTTGCTTTTCTATGGCTACAGCTGCAGCATGGAATGCCACAAGGTAGCAGTTCTAAACTTCTGTGAAGCTGTTCCTAGGCACAGTGCTACTTTAAGCTAAATGCTAAGATCAGCATGCTAACACTCACAATGCTATCATGCTGATTACTTTAGTATAGTAGTATAGCAGATTGTTTACCATGTTCATCTTTTTACTTCAAGGTGTAAGCATGCTAATGTTTGCTAATCAGCTGTAAACACATCGTATAGCTGAGACTGTTCCACTTGTTCATTGTGACTTGGACTTAAGCTAACAGGTGACTGTAAGGCAGCAAACAGTCTTACTGTTGTACATGATTTTTCTCTTTGTGGTGTCAAATCCAAAATGCTTCTGTTTTACACAACATTATTTGTTTAGCACACCTTGCTAGTATCCTTCATTTTGTATTAATGAAGAAAACAATAGGCTAATTTGACTGAATTTTTAAAGTTGACCGTAAATATTTAATTGACACTAATGGAGTCACCTGAAATCTAATAGATTCATCCTTTGAGGACCATGAAAGTATTCAACAGTTGTTGAGACATTTCATAGAGAATAAAAATGTTACCGTTGTGGTAGCGTTAACTGAAAAGTCAGGGTAACACCAAATTTAAGAGATTTATCCTCTAGGGACCATGAATGTGGACCAACAAAACCATCCCAATGCAACCACAAACACTCCAGGATTACAGGATTTGATGCTATGGGTGACCCACCCCTTGGTGCACAGCTAATCACTCCTGAGGCTAGAAGTAGCAATGGTGTATGTGGCTAAATCTGGTATTGAATTTTTTTTTTTTTTTTTCTTCTTTCAGGATTTCCCATCACACTGGAGCCCAGGTAACCAAAGACCATCCTAGGTTCTTTCCTGTTCTGGACAAGGGAGTCATACAGCAGCAGTCAGTCTCCATGCAGGCTCTCAGGATGGGGAGCTTTGAGAAAGCAGCTTTGTTTGGCTGGGGCTCCTTCTCTCAGCTTGCAGCCTGAGGAGAAGGAAGCATCTCGGCGGAGGGGCAGGGGGTGCGCCAAGGATCCGAGGTTGGACCATAACCACGACCTGCCAGGCTCAGGCTCAGCACAGCAGGAGCATGTCAGCGCCCAGAGGCCCTTCATGGATGTGTCGCTTCACAGCCAAGGCCAACCTTCTGCTGTGGATAGGGCTGACGTCCATCTGTATATCCACTGTTCAGGCCCAGCAGCACCCAGTGGTCACCACCAATCATGGAAAATTGCGGGGAGTGAAGGTTACATTACCCAATGAAATCCTGGGACCAGTGGAACAGTATTTGGGGATCCCGTATGCATTGGCACCAACAGGGGAGCGGAGGTTCCAGCCACCGGAGCCACCCATGTCCTGGCCGGGCATCAGGAATGCTACTCAGTTTGCTCCGGTTTGTCCTCAGTTCTTAGAGGACCGCTTTTTACTCAATGACATGCTCCCTGTGTGGTTCACCGCCAACTTGGATACACTGGTAACCTATGTGCAGGAGCAGAGTGAGGACTGCCTTTACCTGAACATCTACGTCCCCACAGAGGATGGTAGGTCAAATGACTCTTTCTATCTTTGTCCTTCCTCCTGTATGTCTTTGTGTTGTTCCCTCTTGTATTTTACACTTGCTTGTGCAGGTCTGTCCTGAAGTTTGAGGGCAGTATATCACTGACAGTCTCTCAATTTTTTACTCACAAGAAATGGTACATTACTTCTTTCGTGAGATTGAACTTAAAATGAATATCGCTGCTTGAAGAAACACTCACTGATTTTTGTTGGCACCCACTAGTGCTGGAACAAAATCATGGTGTGTTCCTTTAATATAATATGATCACTGAAGTAATTTTAACACAGCTTGACATTTCTGCCCTTCTACACAAGGCTGGTCTGCCTCCACTTCACTGTGTGACATTTAGAGGTGATTTGATTAATTGTTAAAATTTTGTGGGAAAATTCCACAATAAAATTCAATATTAACTGAAATGATGAGGATTTTTTTTTTTTTTTTTTGGGGGGGGGGGGGGGGGCACATTTCCATTTTTGATAGACAGTGGTCCAGAAGCAAACAGGTGACACTAGTGATATGTTATCTGACAGCCACCAGGACACCTCAGCTCATCTAATCTTGAGTCTTGTGAAGGTGCCCTGTGCTGGTTTTATCATTTCAATTGGTATCATGTTTAGATCCTACATTCAGTAAATCCTTAAATAACAGCCAGTGGTAATAGCTGCATGACCAGCATGGGAAAAAAAAAAGGCTAGCCAGGAATACAGGCAGTGAAAACACAGAAAAGTGGAATTACCTGATCTCAGATAGCTCACATAGTAAATTGAGCTTAATGTACATTTCCACAGCATTAAGTCCTTCGGTATAACATAGAGCAGAGTGGTGAGTTTAGTGGTACTCATCACTCAGCTGCTCAGAGTTTCTCTTTTTAATACTGCTTTCATTCACTCATTATTTTCACTCAAGTGTGGTTAAGTTACCATCAGTGAAACTCAATTTGTCCTACAGATGTTTCAAATTAAAAGCTAACCAGGAACAGGACAGATTATGCACTTTAAGCAGGCTTTTAATGTGAAACACCAGTAGAGCAAGTGTCAAATTTCATCAAGGATGACTTAATTACATTTTCAAAAAATGTCAAAATGAAAAATAGTGAAGAGAAAGACGGTGACTATGACATGACTTCTACTAATGAAAGCACCAAATTTTTAGTTTTCTCAAAAAAGACATGTGAAAGTGATAAAAAGTCTATTTATTTTACAAAAGTCGACAAGGCTTTGTAAACTGCTGCAGACGTGACATAAGCTCTGAAATGTTTCTGTATGTGACTGCGGCTGTCAGCAGGCATTCTACACCTCCAATCTAAAAGTGGGAATGTTGTGACAGTGGATGGTGCTGCAGGAGGCCGCTGAGTCTTTTCTTGTGGAGTTTCAGTCAGCACCACCCGGCCTGCAGCGATCACTGTCACCGCTGCTGCTACAGTAGTTAAGAAACTCATCAGCTCAGACTGGGCAAATGTTGACTTAAGAAAAAACTTCAGACTTGAGACACAAGTCTTAACTTAACTTAAATTAATTCATCATTTTTAATTGGTTAATCCACCCATTTTCTGCCACTGCATTCTTTAATATTAGGATTCATTGTCATGTAATACTGGGGAGTATCATATGTAGTGTAATAACAGGTTGTCCAACAGGCCTGTTTTATGTATAAACCAGTTTCAGATTAAGACCTGGTTCTCTTTTCAGCTGAGCTCATCAAAGTCCTGGGACCACTATTGGAGAATTTACGGTATTTCTTAATAAACATGGGATCATTGTTATTCCCTTGATCAGCCAATTACAGTATTTAAAATTCAATAAAATTACATGCTATAACAGTACTATACAGTATTCGAAATGATAATTATTTTTGATTGTCAACCATCATATTTTAGTTAAATATTTTTACTATTCTGTTGAAGTACAGCTAAAAAATTAATTGCAACAACACACAAAAATGATATATCCTGTGCTCTAATCTGAGAAAAATATTAGAAATCAAATTTACATTTTATATATTTTTTGGGGTCAGTGGTACCTATGCAAAAAAATCACTTTGACATGACTGAGCTCTCCTGGATTTTAGTGAGTGTTTATTGGACAAACTATGCAACTATATTTGAGTATACAAACTATACATTCAAATTCTAAAAGCAGTGATTTTTAGAATGCATTTTTATGTGTCATAACCTCTCATGATGAACATAATGGTTAAGTTAAAATTGCTTCCTTGTAATCTTCAAATCTTTATTTTACCAGCAGTCTAATCAGTTAACAATGGTTTGGCCTGAAGAGAGGAAAAGCAGAGCCTCTCGTCAAAGTGCTGAGAGCTCTGCCAATCCTCGCTGCTTTGTACTATGGCTGATAAGAGTGTTGTGAACTAAGAGCTGTGTATATTTTTTTTCTTCAAAAAAGAGGCACACATTGTAAGGTTCTCTATTGCTCTCAGGTTGAAGGCTCATCCATAATGGCTTGTTTTCTGCTCTCCGATGTTTGAGTGAGCGCTTGTGACTCGGGAGTGGGTGTGACGCTTTTACCAGCCGAGCACTTTACCTACCCAGCAGCCACGTGCGGGGCTCGGTGTGTGTTCTGTAAAAAGCGCTGTGTGTTGAACAGTGGTTAGAGGTCGGCGGGGCGGGTGGGGAGGGGGCAGACGCAGCAGGCTGTTTTAGGAAGCAGCGGGACAGTGTGAACGGCCTCTGGAAGGATAGTGAAACACATTAACGTGTGTGTCTGGCTGAGATCTTTGACAACTCGGTGCTAAATTTAGTTTGAGTTCTTGAGTACATGGTAGATTAAAAAGTACAGGAGAGGGATAATCTCACAATCCTGCATCGGTGCACATACAGGGGCTTTTCTCAAATGATTTGGTATCTCCCAAAAAAAAAAAAAAAAAATTATTGTATTCCACTGGGTACGATAAATCAATGCACAGCAATCCTGCATGTATAATGAAATTTGTTTTCCTGCCTGCTTTATGTGCATTTTTCTTCTACAATAACCAATAGTAGCAGTAGCCAGAAATAGGGTTTTTCCATGAGCCTGGGTCACTCCACTTTAGCTATCCATGCCAAGCTGTGCGTTGACGACAAACATTTCCATTACAGCCTCACAGCAGAGGACAGAGCTGTGCTGCTGTGGTCCTGCAGAGCCAGCCACAGCCAACCCATCATGGTCTCCTCCCGGGTCTTGTGCAGCTGTGCGGCTGCACCATTGACTAGAGTTTTTATTGTGCTGTTCTTCGATAAAAGCAGGTCTAGTTAACTAGATATGAACAAGAAGAGATAAGTCACACATTCCCCTCGCATATCCGTGGACGTTGTTGCTGTATTTTTATTTACATAAAGTTACAGTCTCTCTCCACAGTAAACAGAAAACTTACAGCATAATATGATACAAAAACACATCAATACACAAAAGGGGAAGAAATGTATAGCCTAACACTGTAACAGAAGCCGGAGTGCTGCACTAAAGACTGCCTGGCCGTAGATTTTCATCAACATCACACCTGATATTTATCCTTATGATGCCACAGAGGAAAAAATCCTCTTGCATGCTGCAACCATCCCCTGCTTTTATGTCACCATCTGTTGCAGTAAGCACAGCACAAGACATTTAGTCTTGAGGCTGATGATCATACACCTTCCACCCCCCATACAGACAAGAATTCAGCTGGATGCAGGAAAGAGAGACCAATTTGAGGCTGTGATTAAAAAATAAAATGAAAAGAAACTTTCCTAGCCACTTTTGAAGGAAAGAAACACACAGACTGTAGCACAGTTTACATTAAGCTGCACTCAGTGACCAGCCTCTGCCATTGTCAGGCCATGGTTAATTACATGGTCTCCGGTTGTGGCCCATAATTCATCTGCGACAGCTCTGTGTCTTTGCTCTCTTCTGCCTCTTTCTCTATTCTGCTGCCTTCCCCTCACTTCACCACTACAGTTGCCCCTGTTCATTATTTACCATGTTCAAAAATTGTACTTATTCTGTTCTGCTCAGGCTCTATAATTAGGTTTGGCAAAATCCATACTCATGAACAGCAGCTGCCAGTTAACTTGACAGAATATGTGACTGGTTGATGTAGGATGTGAGAAACTCCCCATTAGTTAGTGAAGTTCAAGTTTCAACCTGACAGGCAATTTACAGGCAATCATATTAGTACAATGGTATTTATATGACATACAGTATCTTGAATGGGCTATTGTGCCTGTGATGGCTTACACAGTGAAAGAATTTTAGAGAGTAGCAACATAGTTTTCCTCAGTGAGATCCAGTTGCTAATTGTAGATAATTACACAGATGTGCCAAAACATTTGCAGTTTGTTTAAAACAATGAGAAATTCTGTTGTGAAAAAGTATGTGTGCAAAGTGGTTTGCACATGATAAATATTCATTATCATTTGAGAACTGTGTCAAAGCAGTTTTAGGAACAGTGTCATTTCATTTTTTGTTGTAGGTTTGCATCACTTTTAAAGAATAGCCAGATTCTCCAGTAGTGGCTACATTTATCTCTGTGACAGAGAGGACACAGGCTTATATTAGAGGCAAAGACTTTATTTCAAATTTTCCCACTCAACATTCAATATCGGACTTTTAATCTGAAAGTCTGCAGGAAGTTTTGTTTCACTGACAGCTTTGTGTGACGACAGTAACATTTGAGAAAAACAGAATTTGTGTTGAAGCAGATAGTGTTCTCAGTTGTTCTACTGATGGAGCCAGTGCCATGGAAATATTACTGAGAGTGTGTTGTTGCTTGTTCAAGTGGATGGGTCCAAATGAGGGTGTGGTGTGGTGGAGACTGTAAGTGCCTGCACTTTTCTATGCTTCAGTGGATGATAGTACTTTAGGTAATAAGCTAAAATTATTGTATTTTGTGTGTTTGTTTGTTGAGATTGTCAGCAGAGTTTGCTATATACATCAGCAATTTTTTTGTGTTGCACTTGAGACGCAGAAGTAACTATGTGAAGTTGTGCTGTTGGTTTCCTCTCCAACATTTGATGTTTCCTGTAACCCTGCAGCGCGTTGTTTCACAGTGTCCGTGATTTCTGCTTAGAAATAATATCCAGTGTGACACCCGTTAATCAATTCATTGATAAGTCAACTGACAACAAAAGAATCAGCAACTCTTTTGCTCGTCAATTATTCGTTTCAGCCATTTTTCAATGAAAAACACTGATGCTTGACAATTTTCTGTGTCTATTATGTGATAATTCACTGGTTCTCTTTGGGGTTTGGAATCAAATCCTAACATATATGTCTACTCATCATTATCATTATCAAACCATCAGTCATATTGTAGAATCAGTGAGGGCAAGCAATGTACTATGGTCCTTGTTTTTTTGATTATTCATTATCAATTAATCTGCTTCTTACTTGTTAAATACACTGATCAATATATGTAGAAGGTCTATAAAACCTCACAAAATAGTAAAAAAAAAAGTCCACAAATTCAAAATCAATATCTTGATTTGTTTACCAAAGATATTCAGCTTTCCATCATTTATTTCATGTCTGATGAGGTGGATCCATCAAAGTATAGTGGTGGTTTAATGGTTTAATGACTTAATGGATATCAACATTCACCGCCTCAATCCATGTCTTTTCTCTGCCTCAAAACTATCCACCATTTCTAATGGAAATATTTAATGTATGGTTGTCGTCACATGAAAACATCACACAGTGCGTCCTCCGTGCCATCTATCCAGCAACTTCCAAAACAGACTGCTGTTCAGCACGACCACTATGACTTTATCCATTTATCCAACAGGGTTTTGAAAGGTTTTCATCAGACCAGGCATTGTGAAACATGATGCACTACATTAGTCCAGGCAGCACTATGTCTCTAAGCTATTTTTAATGGATTTTTGAAAGCAACGGGAGCCTGTGTGTGTTTGGAGGTAAGGTGTACCTGTAGGAAAACACACCGCAATGGCTTCAGACTGCACATAAAAAAAAGCATCCAAATTGGAGTTACAAGGTTTCTGCCTAGACAAAAGAAAATGTGAGGCTTGCTCAACATCCCAGGCTTGTTAAATGGACCAAACAGTACTTTGTAGGTGTAGATAATGTACTGCATTCCATTTTTCTATCACATTATTTCCTGTTATTGCAAATAGAGAAACAAAAGTGTGAGGAGCGATGGATAAAAGAGTCATAATAATACGTCTCTGCAGTCTGCGCTCAGTGGGGAGTGACATGTCTATCCCAGTTAGAGCTCCCCTCGCTGCCCATCATCTTTATATCCCCCAAGCTGGCCTTTTCAGAAATCCGGTGTAATGTCAAAATATCCCGCCAGCCGAGGATCAGGGACAGATTTATAGTTTTACTGCACCTCAAGTGGGTTGACAGATTAAGCGACGCCTATTCTTTGTCATCTGATTTGAAGTTGAAAGAGGAAATCCACTATGGCCTGGTATGAGCACGCTCAAATGACTGTATTGTCATAGCCTTTTAGATTTCCTGCTCAATCCATTTGGCTGAGCAGACAAGGTGCTGGCTGTGCAAGCTGAAATGCCCAAGAGCTCTTTTCATCCGTGCGCATAAAGAGAGAAAGAAGAGAATATGGATGAAGTGTGGATGTGGAGAAAGAGGGGCTAGTTTTGAATGTGTATGTGTGGCGTTGAGGCAGTAAAGCTGGCTTTATCAGCCTCTGCAGTAGCAGCAGACTGACTGGGGAGGTGGCATGCAGCTGTATAGTGAATTAATCAGAGTGAAGATGTTTCCTCGGGGGGGCTTTCTCAGAGAGAGAGAGACAATACCATGGCTGCCTCGCCTCCATTTTTTAATTGTCGACATCTCCTACATTAGTCCTGTTTTACTGCTCAACGCTCAATGTAAGACCCTGTGTGTTGTTAAAGCTGCCTGTTCCCTTCATATGCCCTTCCACGGGCACTACCAGCAGCTTAATGTTTCAGCAGCAGCCATGATTTATTCCAAGCTTCCAAACCAAAAGACATTTTTCAGCTTTTTGCGCAGCGTTGGAGCAAGCTGTTCCTTAAATTAAAATACTCTTTGCAGCACTTTACAGGACGAAGATAAAAATGAGGTAAACCCGAGGAAAACAGAGAGAGGAATGAGCTGCATTTTCCGAGCCACTGCTGTTCGGTTTTATTTACTTGCATCTTGATGCCAAACGCATCAAGTGATTATGTAATTTCGTAGGGTGTAAAGTCAGCACTTCCACTTTATTTGGTATAGCCTGCAGTCCAAATCTGTGCTGCACTCAGCCACAGTCTGCCTGATGTGTTAGGAAACAGAGCCGATGAAACATCGACTTTGTGAATTTCTATTTGTTAGTTTTATAGGTTTTGTTGCTATAATAGTATATGCTATTATTGGGTTAATACAAACTTGGCACAAAAGGCCAAACAGCATTAGGTTAGGGTGGTTAGTAGAGGTTAGTAGCGAGAGCAGAGAGAGAACTGATGCTTAAGATCGTGGTATCATAACCACGGCAGAACCATAAAAAAGCCTGTCATCAGATCACTTTAGAAATGCAAAACAGTGTCAAAGGCACCCAGCACTGATTTCTGAATGATATTTAGAGCCAGCCTCAGTGACCTACAGCTGAACACACTTCAGCTTCAGCTGTTTTTGACCCATTAACCACATTTATCAAATAAGAGTCATTTACAGATGAAACAAGCAAATTCTAATAAGACAAACGAGGGTATGTACCAGTGATGATTTCCTAGATGCTAGTTTTGTACTTCAGATGCTAATGCTGTAGCGTAGAAATTACAGAGAAACACAAAACATAAGTGAAGTCCACATCAGTACAGCTGCCATTACAGAAGTTAAAGCATGAATTGATAAAAAAAAAAAAAAAAAAAAAAAAAACACACCTAGATGCATCCAGGTTCACTGCAATTACTCCTAGCTGCACAGAAAGCCTTTAATCAGTTTGGTTACATAATGAATTAAAGTGCGTGCTCATAGCAACTTAACAACCTGCAGTGAGTGCTTTTGTGGGCTTTTGTGCCCTGAGTTCTGCCTTTCAGGAGGCCATGCACAGCTTGAGAGAAAGATGTTTAATCATAATATTCTCCCCAGAAAAATAAAGATTCATTAGCGTTATTTATCAGCATCAGGACTCTAGAATGGAAAGTAAAAAGGAACTTTACATCCCAAATACAGGACTATTAACTTCTGATGAACTTTGGACCATTGTGGTCTTCACATGCTAGGTGCACTACCTGTAGGGCTAGTTGCATACAGGTAAACAGGGCACACTACTGAGATTTTCAACATGGATTCTGACTTTAAAACCAGCTTTTTTCATATGTCTGCTTTTTAAAAGCGGAGGGCATTGCCCCACGGTCCTGTCTTTGTCAAGTGCTTCTTGCTCAAATCCTGCTCAAATTTCCTTCAAGACTTTGACTTGTCCTCAGATTCAAAAGTTATGTGTAAAAATGGAATCACAGCCACAGTCTTTTAGGGATCTTTCAGGGGAAAGAAGACATGCTGCCACCTTTTGAAAAATGGACTCCTTTGTGACTCTTGTCAGTGTCGACGTACTCACCCAACCTACTTGATATTGGTAAAAGCATTTTAACTAATACCAGAGCTGTGATCTTCTGGCCTTCTTTTCAGCACTAAGTGGCCCTGCAGTGCTCAAAGTGCCTCTGAAAGCAGCTGCCATTCTCTGTTTCTTACACAAGGCTTTATGACGACCAGTCATATGCAGAGAGAGGCAGGAGGAAATGACTTCAGGCTGGGTCACAACATGGCAGAGAGACAGGGAAGTGGTGTCTGTGTACACACCCCTTCTCTCATTCTACTCAGTGCTTCATCAAAAGCGACAGATAAAACAACAGTCAGGATGTGACATTTGGAGTCTGTGATCTTGTGACATGCAGCGCTTGGTTGACATCAGGCTGTCTTCAAGGTAGCCCTGGAAAAATACACGATGTTACACGACACTGAAGGATCCAAATCACCATGGAAACTGTTAGGACACCTTTTCACTTCTGTTTTTCTTTAAGAGCATGTTAGCTAGTGTGATTAAATCAAGGTTCTGTAGCATACTTCTTACAGTTTTTGTTTTTCCTCAAAACAAAGAAAAAAAGCAACCGGGGGGAAAAAAAGTTTACAGTCTAGAGCACATGTGTTAAACTCAAGGCCCGCGGGCCAGATGTGGCCCGCCACGTCATTTTATGTGGCCCGCGAGTGTTTAATTGGTCTTCAAAAATCTGTGTTAAAATAGGTCTATGCTGCTTTAAGGCGTGCGTTGACCATAAACTACATTTCCCACAATGCATGGCAATTGTGTTGCATCATGCGACGAGTGAAATTGAGATTGAAATATCCACAAATGTCCAGGAAGAGAAAGATTGATGCAGATGGAAGGCAGTTTCAAGAAAGATGGGAAGGCGAATACATGTTTGTTTACCGTTATTTTACATTATATTTGGTTACGTTTAGTTACATTTATTCTGTGGCCCTCAGTGAAAATGAGTTTGACACCCCTGGTCTACAGTTTAAATTCTGTCAGACCAACAAACTGCTCTTTTGATAATATATTTGATTTTATTCTATTAGTTAATCAACTTTTATCACCATAGATATCCATTCTTTAAAACCTAGCTCTTGTATACACTACAAACTCAACTCAAATTTCAAAATCCTCAGTATTGCACACTGATTAGTTATACTCACTTTAACTATGGTGATGTATAATTTGAGTTAAATACCTTAATGTATTTACGCCTGATTAACTAAAGCCTTCGTTAACTCCAGTTGCACCTATAGTCAGCCAATACATTCAGGTCAATTTGTTTTCATACTGTCATGCCACAAAATCAATCCGCATCAGTGCTTGTAGCAATCATGTGCATTCTGGGTGTATATACTGGAACATGGTTTATATACTAAAACCACTGTGAAATATTGATTTCCTAAGGCTGTGGGTGTGTATATTCATATATCTGTGTGTATTCTGATTCTGAGGGGCTTGCATGTGTGTTGCGCATTTCTCTGTGCGCGTGTTTGTGTGTGACCAGCCTGAGCAGATGTGGGCGTTCATGCTCGGCTGGGTTACCCTGACATGGCACTAGCCCATGTTTGTGCAGCTTGCTCTCTCAGTGAGCAGCTATATTGTGCAAACACTCCACCATCCCGGCCATGCTGCCACATTATGTGCCTGTTGAGAGCTATTCTCCACTATTTGCTGATCAGTGAATGCTACAGCACACATCATGGAGGTAATATTACAATGAGATGAGGGGATGAGACAGTCTGAGCAGTGTAAGAGCTCAAGGACTATTGGGCAGCGTTGGTAACTGGCCTCATTTTTTCAGCAAAAACTCTTATTTATATCATGTCTGCTTCATTTCATTACAGTGAAGCTGCACTTGCAGCAATAAGACCATATTATTTCTCCCTTTTTAAAGACAGACTCTATGGTTTTGTGAGCACAATAATATTATCAAAATCAGCAAATTTCCTCTAAGCTCAGTGTTAATGTGTCATAACTCAACACAGTTCACAGATTTGAGTTTCAACCCTGCGCTGCCAGAGGACACATTTGAATCTGTGGGTGTTTCAAAAATGTTGGCAAATGTTCTGTCTTTCTAAGAGTAGATGTTCAGATAGATGTCAGTTTCACAGCTGTGTGTTGAATAGAAAACTGAAGTGAGGACATAGTTAGCCTAGGTTAGCATAAGGACCGAAGGGGGCTTCCTGAAGCTGGTTTTGGTACCTCTGTGCCAGTACAGGGACCTAAAGCTGCGCTCGCTAACTGAACCTGGCAACCCACATACTGCTGCACAGAAATACTGATTGGGTAAGCCATTTTAAACACGGGACAACGGAATAACTTGATCTTCCATCTCCCTCTCAGAGAAAAAACGGTAATTCCAGGGAGAGAAACATGAACTTTATCCCTAACAGTGTGAAACAGAGTTTAGACCCTCGTATTGGGACATACCAGACACTGGGACTACAGCAGGACCAGACAAAGCAGACTTGGGGCCCTACAGACCCTTTGGCATCCTGACCTCAGTATAGAATTAAGGCTGTTGAAAGCTGCTGTGTCTCAAATGTTGCTGTTAGCTCAGCTTGTTGGCTGCTCTTCATGTTTATCTGGCACGCCACCAGCTGGCAGGGCAACAAGTCCCGCAACCTAAACAACCATACACATTATCTTGTCCCTACCCTCAGATACCACCCACAGGAGTGTGGCAGCAGCAGGTCGTTATGGTAACAGTAATAAATGTGGTTAAGGGTAAAAGTAACACAGACTTCCTGGTTTCACATGAGAAATTGAGACTGACCCATCCACTCACCCCAACCTCCCTCTAATTTGGAGTTTGTAGCTCTTTATACTACATCACCCAACTTCTTCCTTTGCCCCCAACATAATTAATATGGCCAAAAAATTTAATATAACTATGGTTCATAATAAGCTGCTGCTCAAATCACCTATGGGCTGTTTTTTTAAGGAGGACAGTCTTAGCAGGGAGATCTCCAATTAAAGGATGTGTATCCACAGCTAATGTCCATTACTGTGGTAAATCAGTCCCTTAGGTCCAAAATTTGTTGATATTTGTTGGTATGTCTTCATGCAAATACATCAATTACATACATCTCTCTCCAGAAACAGTGTTGCTGTTGTTCTAGAAAACTCACAGAAAATACGGACTTCAGGGACCATTTTAGGCTCATTACATCAGCACATACAGTATGTATTTGCACATGTTTTGTGCTTTTGGACTATATGCTACAGCTATAATGTGAACTGAGTAAAAACGCAACATGTTGTTTTCACACTTCACACTTTTATATAGATTAAACAAACCAGATAAAGTGTGTTAAATACTGAACTTTAGAGGACAGAGCCAGGCTAGTGTTTCACCTGTTTCCTTTTTTTGATGCTAAGCTAAGCTAATCAGCTGCTGGTTGTCGCTTCATATTTAGCAAACATATATAAGAGTGGTATCAATCTACTCATCTAAGTCTGAGAAAAAAGTGAATTAGTTTGTTTCCCAAAACAGATTTAAATAAAAAAAAGTGTGCAATTTTGATTGAAGTGACTATAACTGGAAATGGTACATAGATCAAAAATATGGACAAATGAATAAATAATAAAACAATTTTCTGTGTACATACATATTTAGAAAAGAAGGGGAATTAATTAGTTCAGCAACAAGTTAGCTAAAAGTGGAAGATACAGTGTTCATCATGTCTAAGTTTGACCATGAGAATGAATGGTATTGTGACACACAGTCATTGTTACTTTGTTTTAATGTGGTTTAACGTAATAACCTCATTAAAATGTGACTAAATGAAAAATCCAAGGCTCCTGAGAAACATAAGCCCTTCATGCCTGACTGATGCACCTGCCTTGCTGCAGCACACTGACTGTACAGTTAATGAGAGTGTGGCAGATTTGTTTCAGCTGATGGAACTGTTGGGTCACAAATTGCTGTTTTGGCCCTGCCAGGCTGTTGTTGTGCTCCTTGTTAGTCAAAGACACTTCATCACACCACAGCCTGGTCATCGCACTGTGAATCTGCTTGCACTTTCCTCACACAGCACCCTGACCTTTTTAATGCATTTTTTTTTTTTTTTTGTCTTTTTTGGCTCAAAACAGTTTTTCTTTTTTTTTTCTCTTTTTTTCTTTTTAAATGTTTCCCCTTATTC
Organism: Lates calcarifer; assembly: GCF_001640805.2. Lineage (NCBI taxonomy): Eukaryota > Metazoa > Chordata > Actinopteri > Centropomidae > Lates > Lates calcarifer. The sequence continues at coordinate 13,217,023 of NC_066854.1, forward strand.
TACTTTTCTCCTCAACACCAGGGGCCAACTCAAACAGACAAGGCGCAGATTTCAACAGTAATGGTGGCCATAATAAAGGTATTTTTCTATCTTTTTTCCCCTTTTTGACCAACAAAATAAAAGCCTGACACTTGTGCATGACAGCAGACCTACAGACCTCTTTTTTAATCAATTTCATTTGACCCCTGTTCCTTCCCCTCTATTTTAAGTCCCCTTGAAGTGCATCTTAGTGCACTCCTCCTTAATTTTTGTGTCAGCCTCTTTCCTCTTTGGAGTAAAACAGAGGATCTTGCAAAAGGGAACCTCTAAACAGGAAGGAGATCCCAGTAATCCGTTTCTCACCTGTTTTTGCCAGCTCAAAAGTGATTTGAATTCCGCTCTGCATGTTAGTTTGCCTCCTCTGATGAATTAAATTTTTAAAATGATCATGTCTCTCTCTTCCCTCTCTGCATTCCCTTTTTTCTTCCTCCATTGCTCGGTGAAGCATGAGCACTAACCCATGTTGTTTTGACAGTGGAAATTTGTTCATCAGTGGCACGCAAAAAATCTCTGCCACGCGTTTTTTTTTTTTTCTTTTTTCTTTGGTCTATTAACATCTCACTCCTCTGCATGATAATAACCGAATAGTGCAGTCTCTTTTCTTTTCTGTGCTGGGTTATCTATGGGGACTGACAGATGACTGGAGGTGAAAAAGCCATGGGAGACATTTCAGTTAAAGGACACCATTTGTCTTCCGGGGGGCTAGACATGCAAGTGCCAGAAAAAGCAGTGACATTTCTGAATCACATTATTATGGGCGGTTGTTCAGTTTTTACGGATGTTGCTCTAGAGAGTGATATTTGACATAATCCTCACCGTGCATTCTTCTGCATGAGTTAGCATTAGCCAAGCAGCTCTGTTTCTGAGTGTAGACTTGAAGCCAGTCTTTCAAACTGAGAGTTTGAATGTAGAGAAATAATCTGTTGTGGAGGTGGGGGTGTTTTGCTTCATGTTTGCCCAGATCATTTCAAATTACTCAATACTTCTATACTCATGGGAGTGCTGCAAGTGTCCAACTTGTGGCTTCACTATTTTTTTTTTCCTTTTGGTTCCTTCAAAAAAATCCAAGAAAATGTAAAGAGACAACATATGAATATATCATCTAAGGAAAAAATACAGTACTCACATTGATTACTTATAAAACAATTGATGATGTCTGCTCTAAATTTACATCTATGTCTTCTCTCCTGTTGACAGCATCTGGGAAAAGTACGATTTCAAGGCGTCACCTTAGACTCACTGTATGTTGCGTCATTGAAGTTCAAAATGTATGGAGATGCAAAGTGGTCAAAATTAATCAATAAAAGACATAATATAAATGAATGTATGAAAAATAAATATAAATATATTATTCAATTTTCAGGTCATTAATATAAACATTTATTTCATCCTGTTACTTTTCACTTCAGATCATGTTTTTGTAACTCCAGCAGTTTTTAATGTCTTTTTTTAAATTTTACAATCTATTTAATTTAATGTTAAGTCTTTATTTAAAAAGAATTCTTATTTCACAGTTATGTAGTGATATTTATGTGTCTTGTCTTGAAGAGCCTTAATTGGAAATTTAAATTCCATCCACAAAAAAAGCTGAAATATCTTATGACAACTTTTCAGCTTTTCAGCTATCATCACTCTCCTCGCTTGAGTCCCTTTTTTTTTTTAATCAGATACAGAAAAGTCAAAGTCTGACTGCACTGTTGAAGTTAATACAATATGCAGGTAACTCTTCAGCTGTTTTTCACAAATGAATTAATAGATCAAGTCTAGACATCTCCTGGTGTTGTCACATGCAGCACATAACAGGAGATTTTTCATGTAAGAAATATGAGGTGTTCCAATACTGTGCCAATAACAAGTAAGAGCCATCCCCTTTGAAGCTGTCACCTTTTGCAGTGATAAACCACTTCCAGTGCTCCTGCCATATTTGGAATGCTCCCTGGAAGTCCCATTCTGTAAATGCATCAAGCACCATCTGTGACTTGTGCTGGATTTCCTTCACTGTGTCGAAACTGTGACCCCCTCAGCCCGGATTTTCATTTTGGGAAGAGGAAGAAGTTGCAGGGAGGGGACATTCATCTACCATTTCTATGCATTTTAAACCCTTTGCATGTCATTTCATATCCTTTTGGTTGAGTTAGGGGGCAGGGTAGGGTTGAAATGGCAGGTGAAATGATTTGGTGTGTTATTCATACACAGTTTCATGAGACCTGGCTGCAGACTGCTGTTTGGTCTTTGGGTTATAGCTGTAAACTCAACTCTGGTCACCGGTGACAATCCTTACATGAAGGCTGGGTCATCCCACGCCTTAACACAGTGCTGCTTCTGCTCCATGGTGAAATCACAAATGCACACCTGCAGGTGGTCACAAAAAACACATGTAACATAGGTCCAGGTGTTGATTACACAACCTAATTCTGAATACTGACTCACAAAAGTGCAGGTGCATGACCGTAGCGCGGACCATTCATTCACAGCAGGAAAGTTCTTTTTGATCGCTAAACGTCTAGAAAAACTCACAGTGAATGTGTGAAAGCAGCTTCAGATTTGCATATTTTATAGATCCTGCGGCTAACTTGAATAAATAATGTTATTTCAATGTGTAATGTTTTGTTATATGCTGTTGTATATGTTACCAGACAATTCCACAGAGGACACTGGAGTCATGTCTTCTTTAAAATTCTGGGTTTATTTGATTGAGGAGGAGTTCACATTCTGCAAAGGGCTTATGTATTTCCTTTTTTATATGAAGAATGGATGGAAATTTCATTCTTAGGAATGTGTTTATTACCATGTGTTGTAAGCCTACATTATATAAAAAAAAAAAAAATCTGCATTAGCCCTGAGGCAAAAATACAAGATTTATGAAGCCTCTCTTATGTATCAAACGTTATTTATCAAATGGGTGGGTGTGTTTTCTCAGGTTTACATCTGCATGCCACCAGTTGGGCGCACTCCTGTACTTGTAGAATATTGGAAAATTCTCTGCTTGTATAGACGAAGTGCAAAATAGCAGTGGTGTTTTGAAACATAAAACTCTGATGGAGAAAAGAAACTTGAATAAATATTTAAAGCAGAAATTGTAATGAATGAAGAGTAAACAGACTACAGAAATACCCAGGGAGCTCTGCTGATTCAGTAAAAACTAACAAAAGAAAGAAAAATAGATTCTTAGAAAGAATCAAAGAGCAACATTAATAAACATAATATCAGACAGGAGCTGAAGAGGGAACAGGAAGTTGTGGGTTTATGTTCATTTAGCTTGAACTTGATGTTTAATGAACTGGTAAATGGCAGTAAGCTGATAATTAACATGTGCATTTGGCTGAATTTACCTCACGGTTCTACTGAGCTACAGATTTGACCATATCATGATTTTAAAAGTGAAAGTTCCTCAGGTGAAGTTGAAGAACATGTTTAGCTCCCTGTTACTTCAGTAGTGTTCAGACAAATCCCTCACTGTAGAACACTGCTGCTGTAATGAGCTGCTGCTGCAGTAGATGAGGTGCTAATTACATGCAAATTGTGAGCGCAAATTAAATGAAAGGCGCAGTGCAAATTTTCCCTACGCACATATATACATATGTAAATCTGGTGCCTGGTGCTTTTTTTGTTTCCTTCTCATGAGGCGGAGGGGGTGGGGGGTAGTGACAATATGACCATTAATATGAAAATATTGAATAATGCAAGTTATTCTTTGGTGTAAAGCGGCCAACATGTGGTAGAGCTTCCAGCAAAAGCGGAATAAGGAAAAAGTGAATGAACATAAATATGTCAGGGAGGTGGGAGGATGGAGAGGAGGCAACAGGGTTCAAGAGGAATCATCTATATTAGATGTGCTGGTAGATCATTAGATGTGTACTCCAGGCCAAGATATCTTAGCTTTTAGCCCCTTATATGGGTCAACCTCCAAAGACAGTGAATGGCATAATGTTACCTGAGAACATCTGAGTATTTTTAACTTCTCTTCCCTGGTTAACGCCAGTTTCTTTTAAATTCTGCACATATAGTTCATAATAGCCTTCCTGTTATTAATTGTATTTGCGTGAGAGTCAGAGTTCTTTTATAATACTTCACAAAGCCTCCTCAGCTTCTTTGTTGCCAGGCTGTTGGTCTATCTGTACGGTCACTTTGCTTAAATTGTCTGCTGAATTAATGGAATGAAATGATGCTATGTTTAAAAGTTCAACTAATTATGTATGTTAGTTTTTTCTCTTCAGAGCAGAGTGACTTTATAACATCAGGCCTTTCTTTAGGAAACTGTCATTTATTTAGTCTTGGTCTGTCATGGGATCTTCTATAAGCCTGGATTTCCTTTGGGCTTTTATCACGCTGGTTAGGAAACACTATCATATATTGGATTTGCATCGAACAGATGTAGCACAGTTTACCTCAAATTAGATGGGCCACATCACTGGGAGATGGTACTTGTTGTTAAAATAGATTAAAAAAAACACACCATCTGCTCACAGCAGGTGTGGGGAAAAGACAATATCCACCTTGGAATTGCAAGAGAAAACCCAATGCTTTTGATTATATAGACAGAAGAGCTCCTACTGAGACATTTGTAGCTCAGTTTTAGTGTAATAGACAAAAAGATAGAAGCAAAAGAGCAGGGCAACTGTCAGCTTTTGATGGTCTTACTTTCTGCTGTGCCATATTGAAACTACAGGAAAAAGATCTACACTCGCACACCTGGAGAAAAGATTTCTGTATGGTGAGGGGTCTGGATAAAGAGCATCTTCAGGCGCTATGTTGGCTCGCCTGTGTTTTCAGGAGAGCACGCAGGATCGATGCGCTCTGACTGTTTGAACATCTGCAGTGGCAATGAATTACTCCTGTGGCTCCCCTGTGGTTCCACCTATACCTCAGCGGCTGCTGCAGAGAAACCTTGCAGCACTGCAGACAACCTTTGTCAGACCTTATGTTCTGTACTCTCCCGCGTCACTCCTTCTAGAAGTTCGCTCTTTACCGTTAAATGAGCTTTTGTTAGAAGTGCTTGCCTTAAGAGAACAATTTGAATCAAACGTATTCTCGATTGTAATTACTCAATTATGCCCCAGAAAAAGAAACGTTAAGGATATTACTAAAATTGCTTTTTGAGATTTTACTGTAATTGCATTCCTCCTTTGAAAAGAGGCACTGTAGAAAAAAAATATAAAATATTGTGGTGGGTTCAAAGCATATGTACACTTTTCAGATAAATAGCCTCATACTAGGAAGGTTCCCAAGAGTGCAATCGCCTCCATAACTCTGGCCACCCTGGTTACACAGGTGACCCCAAACCCAGTGGTTACAACCAGTGTGGCTTTATGGCAAAGAACTGTCTGATCTAAGTTCTACATATCATGTCTGAAGAAAACCAGGCACTGCTCAATACCATCCAAACAGTGAAGCATGGCAGCATCATGCTGTGGGGCTGTTTTTCCAGTGGTAGGGACATTAGACTGCTCAGGGTTTAGGAAAAGCTGAGTGAACCAATATACTGAGATATCCTTAATGAAAACCTGGTTCACAACACTCAGGACCTCACACTGGGCTGAAGGTTCACCTTCTAATAGGACAATGACCCTGAGCGCATTGTCAAGACAACAAAGGTTTAGGGTCAACTCTGTGGATTCCCTTGTGTGGCCCAGCCAGAGCCCTGACTTCAAACTAATCCAACATATCTTGAAAGACCTAAAAAATGACCAAGGGTGCAACCCCGCCTCTCGCCCAATAACAGCTGGGTAGGCTCCAGCACCCCCCGCGACCCTTAACGGATAAGCCGTATAGATAACAAATGGATGGATGTTAGCTCCAATTAAGCTTATAGCCTGCAGATCTGAGGTACAACACAAAATAGAGTGATAAAGAGAAGTGTCAGTCAGTGATCTAGCTTCTGTAAATGATTTATGTGTGAGTTATGGAGAGAGAGAAGCAGCCTGTGTGTGTGAGAGAGAGAGCCCTATGTTTCTACTCTATCATGTAGCAGAATGCAGCAGTGTTTAGGCAGAATGCGTTAATGATTTAAGAGCAGTCAGTAAACTGTCTATTTATATGTGTGAAGCAACCATACACTCATTTCTCAGGATTTCATTCTCTAAGCCTCGTGAGACATAAAGTTAGATCAGACATTCAGTATTAGGCAATTAGCACTATACTTACAGTAGGAAATCAGTGAACACATACATATTCATTATATTACATATAGTGTAGTATATGTGTATGCTGTTGTCAGCAGTTGTTTAGCTCATCCTGACAGGTTTGTGTTGGGCTCTGGTCCAGATAATGACTCTCTGTGACTCTGGAGAGAGGAGGCTGGCTGTATTTTGGCATGTCAGTAGAACTGTATTGAACAGGAAGTAGGTTGCTGTCTGTGGAGAGCATGACAGCAGTGATGGCAGTGATAGTGGTGGAGTGGCGGGGGGGGGGGACTCACTTCACATCCCCTCCATTAGCTTCCATTTGTATTAACAGTAGACAACACTGAAAGCAATGGAAAATTCAGATAGACCCCCTGAACAAGCCCCCCCCCCCGGAAACACCATCCCACCCCTCCCCCTCACCCATATAAAGATGAGTAATGCGTGCAATGCCGCGCAGCCGGTGGAGGAATATATTATCCCCCCAGCCTGGGTGGCAGTGATGAATGTCCAGGACGAACTTGCTGCACAGTCACCCAGGCAGCTCCACGGGCCCAAGAGAGCGCAGAGAGCGAGAGACACTCAGATAGTGAGAGTAAGAGAGAGAGAAGAGCACTTGAAGCAGTTTGGTTTCTTTAGTTTTAAGTGCACTCCTCGCTGACAGGATGGGGACATGGCGCCCGGAGACCACCCTCTCCTTCCCTAGCCATAAAACATGGCTCTAATTCTGCAGGGGATCTCGCTACTATATCAAAGTGCCCTGAGTGTCCTGGCTTCTGACTCTACTGCTGCAGCACACCAAAAGAGATGTGTAGTAACAGTCAATTTGCCTGTTTGTTTGATTGAGAGCCAGCTGAATAGTTGTGTCTGAGCCTGCAGCGACCATCAGATGTGTATCAGTTAGAGACTATGACAACTTAATGGCGGTGCTCTTGTTTTATGTGCATCTGCCTCTTCAAGGTTGTTTCCGCCACCCACAGTGTTCCACCGGCCGTCTCCTAATGTGGATCTAAATAACAAACAGGAACTTATTGACACCGTCCTGCAGCCCTGCCTCTGTAATTAGCAGGGCTGTATTTAACTGGAGTCAGTCCGTCCGGGTTCAGTCTAGGGGTGTGGACATCAGGTCCTCCTCAGACAGGTGAAGAGTTGTGAAATAGATTCAGGTGCATTAGCAAAGCCGAGGCACCGACAGAGAGCACAGAGGAGATTAATAACCTGCCGCTGAGATCTGCTTTTGACTCCTTTGCCTCACTGTTTTCTTTTGCGGAGGAGGAGAATGATGCACTCCTCCAGTCCCACGCCTGCCTGCTGGGCTGTGTTGCTTTCTGCCAAGCCACATACAATATACAGTATTCATATATAACACGTACACTCATCAGCCACAACATTAAACCACTGACAGGTGAAGTGAATAACATTGATTATTTTGTTACACCTTGGGTCCTTCATTCATCCGGATGGTACTTTGACACAACCTTAACATTGTTGCAGACCAAGCACACAAAGTCCGGTACACTAGTAGGCAGTGTATCAAAAGGCAACAGGCAAAATCCAAAATCAGGTAATCAGAAACACAAAGAGTCAAAACTGGAAACAAGGCTGGAAAGCTGACACGAGAGACAAGACAATCTGGCAACTGACAAGAGGAAGAGACACTGACTAAATACACCTAGACGAGACACAGGTGAAACACATTAGGGCGGGGACAGTAATCAAGACGAGGAAGTAAAGAGACAACTGGAATAACCAAGGAACAGGAAACAGGAAGACAAGACAAAATACCAAAATAAAACAGGAAAAACATTCAAACCCTGACATAGCCCCCCCCCAGCCATCCATTATCATTATAATCCATTATAGACCAGTGTGAACAAATTAATGGTCAATAATAAAGGCCCAGTAAAAAACAGAACAGCAAGTGTTGAGTTTCTATGATGTTAACTTAATGTTCAGAAAAACGGTTTGAACCTAAGCACCATTGAAAGTCTTGGGTATCCCTAACCCTAATCCTGCCTTCCTTTTAATGGTTGAGTTTTTATGTTAGCTTAACAGCAATAGGATATATATATATATATATATATATATATATTATTTTTTTTTTTTTTACAGGAAATTAAAAACAGGAGCAGATCAGAAAACTGACATCCTTCTCAATTAGGGCTGGACAAAATGAGAATCATGATTTTCTTGCTTAGAATTGAGATCACGACTCTCTCGATACATGAGGAAATGGAACAGACGATATAATGGTGCCTGATATAGGACAGGCCATATCTTTGACTAAGAGGTACGTGCTTGCGCCTATGGGATTTTTTATGGGATTTTAATTTTCTATGGGAGCTTGATGGGCATGGTGACAAACTGTGTCGATCAGAAGAAGATTTGACTCACAGAATGTCAGTCGATGAGTCGTTACACTTTTTAGCTGCCTCCGAGTTCACACACACACACACACACAGCACTGTAGGAGCAACAGGCCGTAAACTTTACAACTAAATCTTAAAATGACAAAGCTAACTGGAGTTAGATACTTGATGAAAACGAAGGGTGGAGGGCAGAGCTCAGGCGTGATGCAGGCAGTGTGACTAACTCTGACTAACTTCTCTCAGCTAGTCGCGAGAACAGATGCAGCTAAAACGGAAACTACCAGCGTTATCATGAGTTATAACCAGTTGACAGTGTCAGCAGGCTGGCAAGAGAGATAACTGAGCTATGACCAAGACGCCAACTTTGTGTCTGCAGTGTTTCCACTGCACGCAGCAGGAAAATTATTGCCTCTGCCGCAATATCAGAAAGTAGCAAAATACCAGTTTGAGCTGAGAAGGAAAAAGGGAAAGAAAACGGTAAATTGAACTTAAGCACAGTAGGGTGGTTCTTACCACCATCAGCAGGGTTTTTAACACAACTTCTGGCTCACACTGCCATTAGCCAGTGTCATTCACTCACTTTATTTCTGTTTCTGATGCATAATGGCATATTGTCATTTGCTGAGGGAGAATATAGGAGCATTTGTTTTGTTGCAGCGGGAGTCCCTAATGAAAACGCAGCAGAATCGTTGTCATGTAGGAATGAGATCGCATAGAGCTCTGAATCGAGATTTTAATACGATTAATTTTATTACTTTGTATCATAAAGCAGGAAAATTAGCAATAACATCCTGACTCTGATATAAACCTGTTTCAGATTATGGAGGCCATTGGTTGAGATTTTATAGTAAGCACAGTATCATAGCTTTGAATCTATCACACTAGTAGCACACATGTTGGCCAGCCCCCCTCTCAATTAGATTTTTTCCTCAGCAGACGCTCTCATCCTGAATGACATTTGAGAGACTTCCGAGCAGCCTGGTCGGCACGGCCGGGGATAATGGCTTTGTTCAGCTGCTGGTTCTAGGCAACCTAAGCTTAGGGTAGAGCAGGAGATCTGAGAGACGCTGGGCCGTGTAAGGACAAGAAAAGTAGGGAAAAAAAAAGAAGCTGTTTTTAAGTCTTAGTAAAGAGCAGGCAGAGAATTTCATGTGGACGAGCAGCTGATGATGAAGGCTGATTTATTGTTAGCCCTGCTTCCTTTGAGGATTTCTATCTTCTCCTTCCATCTTCGTTCATGCAAAGGACATACTCTTAATTCATAATCACCACCTACACATGTACTAATCACCCTGCTTAATCACAGCTGGAGTGCCTCATAAACAAGGTATTCATCTGGCCTAATTGCAGCGTTCCCTGAGAGTTACACAAAGAACAAATGGAGGCAGGAGAGGAGACAGATGTAGAGATTGTGGGGTTAAAGCCATGGAAATTCTCATCAGGGTCTGCTGGAAAATGTCAACCCATATCTCTAACACCAACGACCTGCCTTATGTGATCTATTGTAAAATGATCGCTGTTAAATTAAAAAAGGTCAAACTGTTACTGTAAAGACACGAGCTGCAGACAGTGGTGAAAGAAGTCCATGGTGTTTTAATGAAAGATGTTTGTTAGGTGTAGTATTTAAATAAATTCTAGCCTAGACAACCCCGAACTAATCAATCACCCAGGCTGCTATTTTGACCAGTATTAGGTTATCACAGCTATATTGGTATTGATGCCTATGTCAGCCAATAAATAACAGGAATGTCAGTAATGTCAAAGCAACAAATCCTTCAACCTAAACGATCAAAAAGGACACTTATTCCAACCCTGAGATACAATCCTTGGGAGCGTACAAGTCGCTGGCGCATCAGAGCTTCGTTGTCATGGTAACAGTTTACATTGTGGAACTGGTTGCGGTCTCAGTTTGGTTAGGTTTAGAAAAAGATGGTGGTTTGGGCCTTAACTGAACAGCTATGCATTAAAGGGTTAAAAGACTTCATTATGGAGTATAGCTCTGCAAGAACAGTATCTTCACATCATGTCACATCCCATCCCCTATCAACTGCAATTTAATTCCTTTTTACTATAACTTCCATCCTCTCCCTTGGTTCAACAGTGCACTTTTGCATTTACTATATGGATATAGTACGTCCATGTCTAGTCTCATGTTTCTTCATGTATAGAAATGCTTATGTGCAGAGTTAAAGTACTGGTACTGGTGGAGCAAAGGGACAAAAATGGCCCCTGGGCTCCAGATTCCCCCCAGGTTCACCATGTTAATTTGATTAAATGCTAAATTACTTAGCATGGAAGTATAATACTGAGTTCAGTATTTGAAGAACTAAAACTAGATTGTGACACTGGGCTGCTCTGGAGGACTGGGCCTCAAGATTAAAATAATGGAGCTACCTTAAGGCCCTTAAAATATCTGCTCATCTTATGCTTTGATAGTGCACATTGCCAAACAAATGCACAGTTAATTGAATTGCCACTCTGAAAGCCTAGGGCATTTTGAGTCCTGAATGATCTGGGGTAGTTGATTTGTATTTAGTGTACTTTGCCAATCTATGCATGCATCTGTTCTATAATTCTCTGCTGCTGCTTTCTCTGCATGAGCTTTATCTTATTTTACCATATCATATAATGCAAAGTTGAAATAGTGGTAATAATAGTAAAATAATGAAATAATAGTAAAAGTAGTTTAAAAAAAATACTAGTAATAAAGTAATGAAAAATGATAGAGGTTATCCTTCCTGTCCAACACTGAATGTAGTATACTATAATCTATAATTTTGCCTCATGTAATAGTTTTTGGGATATTCTTTCACAACTCATTGTGACAATTAGTTTGATGCTCTGAACGCAACATCTTTTTATTGTCATTTTCTTTGCAGATATCCACGATGAGAACGGGTTAAAGCCGGTCATGGTTTACATCCACGGAGGCTCCTACATGGAGGGAACCGGCAACATGATTGACGGCAGCATCCTGGCCAGCTACGGAAACGTCATTGTCATCACAATCAACTACCGGCTCGGAGTTCTGGGTAAGTCCGCCAGTCTGGGCCTTTAATTAGTTTGGAAAAGGCTGATTGAATCAGAAAGTGAGTTACTGATTTAGTGATTGATTTACTGACTAATTTGCTCCTACTGTTTCACCAACTGGTTGGTCTTTGTGTGAGAGAAAGCGACGACATTTGTGTTGCTGTTTGAGAGGAGGCAGTCAAAGCCTTCTTTTTTTGAATACATTTTTTAATCTTTGATGCCTTTATGTTATGTTTGTATGTTATGATGGATTTCTGATGACGCAAATATGAACCCAAGCAAATCAAGCAGGTTAATCCACTGTCGCTCACGTACACACTTATGCAGAGATGTGCGATACACCATTCTTGGTCTTGATTACATGTGTAGTTTCAAGAGTTTTTCCACCTCCAGCTATCATGCATTTTGTTTTCCCAGTGCCAATCAGCTGATAATGGTAGTGTAGGAGGTGGTTTGCACTTTTCTAGATTTTTCTCCGTAGTGTTTCAGTGCAGCCTTGACCCACACAGTATAAGATAAGCACATGCAAATTAAGCAAAAACTCAACATTTGTAGCCTTTTCAGTTACTTTAATCATTCTGCAGCATCAAACATCAAGCGGCCTCAAAAATTCAGTGCTGGGAAAATTGATCGGTCAGTATCAGAGCTGGTATCTACACCACAGTGCTGTGCATCTTATTTTGTTCCCCCCCTCTGTAAGATGAAAGTCGTTTCTGGCTTGCACAGGGATGCTTTATCTTGCCTTTGACATACAGGTTTGGGTTCTGAATGTCTGTTGCCCAAGAAAATGTTTGAGTCTGAGAGGAGGTTGATAACATCAAACGTTCTGAGGGAAAGAGTTTGGAAATTTCAGTCACTCTATATTGAAATCCTTCTGGAGGAGCAGAGCTGCAGCCTTATTTCCCCTTTTCTGTTCATCTTGAACCAGCATTTGTTGTGGAAAGGGTAGCTGAAAAACTCATTTTAACATATTTTTTCTGAAAGTATATTTTGAAATTGAAGAAACTTTATTGATATTGCGCTGTAAATGACAGATAGCGTAATAGAATTTATTATCTACATCCCCTGCATCCTCTAGTGCTAACGTGGGTGGTGGTGATGGTGATGCCAACTATATTTTCCTGTGCATACTTTGTAATTTATGCCTCTGCTTTCAGAAGAGTTACAATAATTAAGCATGAACAAAGCACATGTACCAAGAAATTATATTACTATATAGCTAAACTGCCGGAGGCTGGAGGTATTTTTTGATTAAATAAAGCTACATTTATTAATGGTGGTGGTGGTTAAGGTGGATGTAGGACATACAAAGCACACAACCCAGACCATCCTGAAGCCAGTCTGTGGTTTAGGTCACAAATCCTGTTTGATTAAGATTAAATTCAGTGTAAATAAACAGGTTGTCTCTGAAGTCACTTGTGAACTTTTTCTGTATTAAACCAGACTAGGATCTTTCCCTGAACTTGAGCCAAGACCCATGAGAGTCTAAACAGAACCAGAAAACTGCTTCATAAAGCTGGAGTCACTGCAGGTGGAGACTGTGCTGAGAGATCAGAAATATGTTGTCTGTGAATGTTGTACTGATTCATTCTTTATCAGTGTATTTGTGACTTTACATAAATTAATACATTAAACTTAATAAATTAACATATCCTTATTACTTTTTTAGATGACATAATCCAGTCATGTTTCCTACAAAAAATCACAGGTTTCCACTGCAGTTTAGTTGTATAAAAATGTTTAAATATTCTAGGAAGGCAGATTGCACATAGTATAACAGTAGTAGTATAATATAATCCAAAATGGCCTCACACTGATGCAAAAATATCATTTAAAGCTATAAAATCCTACTTGTCCTGACACCACTTAGATACTAATAGCACTTATAGGAAGGTATTTACAGATTCAGCCTTAGTTAATATTAATATATAGCTATGTAACACTCACATTGGTGTTAGAGGTACATTTCTGTTGATCTTCACTGTGATGAATCTGATGTGTACCATGTGGTTTGTGTGCCGTTTGTATGTGGTTCATTGTCTGCTGAAGTGAAGCCACAGTACATCCTACCTCCGCCGCTGCTCTGCTCTGCTTACCATTTGTTATAAGGCCAAGCTGTCTGCACCAGTCACTATATTTAGTTGCCTGAGAGCCGGGGGGAGAAGGTGTTCTGGAAAAGTGTGCAGTGCGGAGAGAGGGGAAAAAAAAAAAAAGAGAGAGAGAGAGAGAAAGAGAATGCAGATGAGAACACAGATAGCGATGAGAGAAGATGGCGAGTAGAACAGATAGAAAACCAGTGTGACAATGTAGAAATAGAGATCTTGTTAGGCTGCATATTGATGTATTAACACACCCCTCCCTAAGTCACAAAGTGTATGTTTCCCTGGCAGAACACAGTGTTACATCTCCACTAATTGACACACTGTAGATTCACCCTGTGTGCTCACGTTAAAGTCTGTGCAGGAAGTCATCTGTGCACATAAAAGTGAAGAAGACGACTTGAGCTGTGTGGCTAAAACATTTATAATACTTACTAATTATTTTCATAGTTCTACCAGTCATGACACTGTGACATCATGTGACTGTGTTTCCATAATGGTTTAATAACCATAGAACAGCATGATAAGTAGCGCGATAACAGCCATTGTTTCCCTGGTTAACGTGTTGGAGAGGTGTTGTTTAACACAAACCAGCTGTCTGCAGTTTTTTCTTCTTTTGTTTTTTCTCTATCTGCAATCTAGGCTGAATTACCAACCAGGCAAAATGAGCAACCCAGATCCTCACGGGGCTCCTGGTTTTTCATCATTTTCAAAAGGGGCCCACATATGGGTTAGCCTCTGTCCCACTAGCTTCCATAATAGGGGCCCAAATTCAGCATGTCTTTCACATGCTGAACTTTTTATAATCTCAGACAAAGGCTGTTGTTAAATAGTCTTTCCTGAAGTGAGTGAAATGACTCTGAAGTATTTCAGCATCAGCCATGATCAGCTATGCTTCCTATCTTATCTCCTTTAGCTTAGGTTACACTGGAGCTTCCTAAACGAAATGAAAAGAGCTAATGCTGTCCCACGATTCCTTGCGGCAGAAGCGTTTAAATCGGCGCGTCATTGAGGTTTCACCATGGCAGACGCACATACATGTAGTAACAACACAGCAGCCTTTATGTTTGCATGTTAGCCTCGCTGAAGCTAACAGACAGAGTGGACAAGATGGTTTCTCAGAGCTAGCACAGTAGCTACAGACAGCGCTACTCACAACTCTCCTCCTAGTGTAGCATTATATCAAGAACAGGACAAAACAATACTGACCCACTGGCTCTGCCATAGCCTTAATTTTTTTATTTATTCTCCTCTGTCCCTTCATTTATATCCCAATTCCAATTTGTTGTTTTTATTTTATTACTTGCTGTGAGTAACTGATTAAAACATCCTTTCTTTAGGAGGTGTGATTCTGTATTGGACAGGAAACCTTGTTGAATTGTAGCCTACAGCACCGTGCTCATCTTCCATGTGTTATAAATAAAGTAGAATTTTTAAAAGCCTTGTGGAAGTGCAGGTGGACTCTCTCAGCACCACGGTCTTTATCAATTCTCCTTCACATCTTTTCTTCACCTCACGACGTTTTAGGAAAGGAAAGTTTAGAAAGAAAATCTTTCTTTTCTTTTTTTTTTAAACTTTTCAGCCACAGCTGAAGACTCACCTGTCTGGTTTTTTTTTTTTTGTTTTGTTGTAATCTTTGGAGTCTAACAACATCTACAGGAGTATGTCCTCTCTGCCCCACTGTTATTTAAGACATATAAACTAACATCCATCTGTTGACTCACTGACTGACTCATCTACTCTTTGAGCTGTGACGTTAATCCTGCAAACGTCTAGGGCTTTTAGGAAATGACATTGAACGCTGCTAAAAACATCAAACAATAATTTTGTATCTTTTTTTGTTCATATACCAACATATGAAGTGAACCACACAGCGTACTGTTGAGATAGGCTCTGTTCCGAGGCTTCATTTGTGATTATTAACATAGTTTCAAATGTCAGTTGGATTCTGATTGAGGTTTGCAGAAGTTTGGAGCAGAACCCAGATGTTCCCGTTTCACTTACAGTTCTCTGTTGTTCTCTGATGGTACATATTTCTAAATATATGTGAGCAGCAGTCAGTAGGGACCCAGTAGTAAATTGTTGCCCGGGGACAATCAATCACACCATGGCTGCAGTGTTTAAACCTGATAAGCTGACTAAACAGTGCTGAATATGTTCATAAGTTGTTGTTGCGTAGACTGATTAATATTGAACGATTGCACAGCCAACTGAGTTCTGCAGTCGCTTTCACATACATTCCATATCCTATACTCCAGCTGCTGAACAATAAAAGCATCCCGCTGGTTCCCTGGCAGAAAGCTTTTAATGTGAAGCAGCAGCTGCAGGAAATGTACAGTTTGCATTAACACTAACTCAATAAAGCCGCAGGTTAATGGCTCATATTCATTAGATGACAGAGAGGGGAAGAAAATCTACTGAAAATACCAATTTGAAAAACTTTTTTGTAGCTGAGAGCATAACCATAAGGGTTGAGCCAGTTATTTTACAGACTTAGCTTTGGTTTAAGGTACGAAACTGTTGGTTGGCAGTGGACAACAGGTCAGTGCAGTTATATGGTGTTAGGCCACAGTGGAAATGCAGGTGCTCACAGCTTGGTGAGTCAAGTCACATGAACAGTAAAATAATCAGACCTCAAAATGAGCACACTTGACATGTTATATAATATTAATTAATAATATTAATTGTATTTCTCAAATTCACTTAAATTGGACATAAGAATAATGTGCTAAATGTGCTAATGGAGTGAAAGTTGCCAAGAGAAAGCAGGAAAAAAAATCATGTCTGTGGTAGATTTCAGGATTTATTCATTCTGTAACAAAGCTGTCCGGGTCATTTATGAAGCAAATGTTTTTTTTTTTTACAGAATTAGGACACTTAGATTCATGTGTGACAGAGCGAGAAATGCCTGCTAAATATCTGCAAAATGGACACTGCCGTCCCCTCACCTCTTCAACTTTCTAGGTGTTGTGATTTAAATGATTCAAAGAGAAACCTCCAGCTGCTGTTGGGAAGGTGTTAACACGACGCGACGCCGCCTGGTCCGGGGCGAGTGTGTGCGAACAGTGTGACGCCGGGCCTCAAGCACACACATCTTGTGCGAAGGGACCGGGAGGGTGGTGCTCTGCGGGCCAAGCAGCTTTCAATAGCGTCTGTGCCGGCAGGGCTGATAGAGGAGGAGTGTGAGTGGAGTGACAGAAGTCATCAGACACTCATCACCCTTCATCGCTTTAACCTCACACACACTGTTGGACAGCTGTCAGTGGCTGTATTGCTTACACTGTTTCTCTCTGCTCGCTTTCCTCGGGGTGATGTACTGTACTACTGTACACATATAGAGCGATACAGTGAGGATAAAGCCAAATAAAGTTAAGTGGTTAAGTATTAAAGTAGAACAGATAGTACCAGATATCATCACAGGGTATTTTAAGGGACAAGAATCATTGTTTGCCTCTTGATGGCCAGAGGTAATTAGCTATTGTGACGTCATTCATTCATTCATGATGACTAATGGAAAATAATGACCTGAGGCACATTCAAAACTTCACATTTAAATGTTCTGCTCGGCAAATTGTTTCATTCAAAGCGGAAAAATAAGATCACGAATTGTACACACTTACAAAAGAAGATTGGCTCCCCCTGTTCAAATGGCTGCATGACTCAGCACAGACTGTAAAGAATCAATTTGGCACCAGAGAGACTTGTTATTTATTTAACCAAGTGCAAGATGGATGGTGGAGTCTCCAGCTTCAGGATGGGCTGGTTGGTAACTGGTGAGTAATGGGAAATAACAAAATTGTGCTGATGGTCTCCAATAAGACGATTATGATAATGAATATTTAAATTTAATAATGAATTTTAACTTTTTTCTTTCACTTTCTCAGTTTTAAATATAAATTCACCTAATTTAAGTGTTAATCCTTCAGATCTGTTTGATTGAATGTATGAGCAGTGTGTTCAGAACATTTATATATATATATATAGGTGGAGGAAGTGTTAGTGATTAAAAATCCTAATACTGAATGCATCAGTAATGTGCTCACTGACATCGTATTTCATTTGTTTCCCATCAAAGTTTTCTATCTTGCAACACAATATCTCCTCTGAGTGACTACAGCAATATTCAACATTGCTATAGTTATATTTAGATGCTGGCAGCTCAAGGTTGAGGTTAATGAAGGATCATGGTCTCGTTTTATGGTCACGTCCAGTATGAGGCAAGATATGTCTAGTAACATTTAGAGTGGCTTTAATGTATATTTATACAACAACAAGATATGAAATCATGTTAAAAAATGTCACTGACTGCTAAGTTAATTGGGTAGCGCTTAATTTGTTATTTCCTTAGAAGCCTGCTGCAAAAAACATAGTAATTACAGAGAAAATAGGAATTTCTTTAAAGTTAAAGCTCCATTAATTACAGGAAACTTTATTCACATTTGTTCCATTGTATGCTTTCCTGTACACACAGTTCACATTCTCTGTGTCCAGTGCACAGACTGTCTGTGTTATGCGAGCAATTATGGGAATTAATTAATTGGAAGTGAACCAATTGAACACTGTCTCTATTTTCCTTATAATTAGTGCTATGTTACAGAGTTCTTTTCAGGAAATGTCTCTAAATTATTAAAATAAAGCATTACCACAGATTGCAAGTGTTAAAGTCTCTGAACACAGATCATTAAAAGCACACAGTTTTATAGAGTTATATTAATGGTGATTTTAACAGCTTTTCTAATCAGACGCGAGTGTGCGAGGCATGTCAGCATCTCTGTCTTCTTAATTCTTTATGGTTCTGAGTTCTGAGACTTCTTTTGATTTCAAGTCTCCAGTTAAACCAACTCAAATCAAGATTTACCCCAGAAGCATCTGTAGATTCCCAAACTGTGACTCAGGTTAGGTGGTCCTGCTGCAACCCACCGGTCCTCTTATACCTGGGTGCTGACTGTGAGCAGTCCCCTTCACAAGTGGAACCCCGAGAGAGCACTGGCAGAGGAAGTGCATGGGGATCCATGATGCATCACCACAGATACAGGGTGGTGGGCAGTGCACAAATCTTAGGGCACAAGCAAGCATTAGTATGACCCTTCAAGGCCAACCCATGCTGTTAGGGATGGCCAGTGAGCTAGCAGCATCGTACATCAACAGGGCTGTGATCTAGGTTCCTCTCTTTGGGGCCCACAGGTTGTAGCCTGCACCAGAGCTGCAGTGGGCCATGAGTGTGTATGGATTTTGGTTCCAGCAGTGGGGTACTGGAGGTGCCAGGATGAGGTCTCTTGGATAACACTGAGTGCCATCTGGCCTCAGGAAGCTGTCACATGAGCCAGAGTGACGGTGAGCTTCATTACGCTGCGCTGGGATCTGTCAGAGGCACATGGCACTCTCCATTTTCTCTCCTCCTAACTCCCCACTGCCCATTGTGGCCAGACGTGAGATGACTAGCGATGGCTGGCTGATGGAGATGTGTTGCTGCTTTGCTTTCTATTTGCTACAAACCAGTGGGAGAGGAAAAAATGACACTGCTACAACTCAGCATACCCACTGTTTTACTCCTTTTACTGATCCACCGAGTTAATCAGGGGCTCCTTTAGAACAGATAATCACTAAATCACACATAATGTGACATTTATTATACAGTTGGAAAATATTCAACCTTAAACAGCTGAACTAACACAAATAATGCTCTGTTATTTTTGAAGCTGGTGAAAAGAATGTTCTTGTTATTTCCATTTTCATCGCTGAAAATTGCAAAACTTCTGCGACTCCCACATCGCAGCTTTTTTCAGCTGTGGGTAGGAAATGCTGTGAGACAGCATTATCATGGAGCATGAATGCGGCTTACTAAAAAGCAGTGAAAAAATCATTTCTGTTTTATTACCTGCTGCACTATTACGTTTTCTGACTATTAGACAGCAGTCATAATAGCATTTATGTGATGAACATCTTAAACAGACATAAAGCAACATTATCAGTCCATCAGAGTATCATCCAATATGAATACATAGCTCTGTCTTTGGGCTCTACAACTTCACTGGCTCGCCTGTGTTTGCGTGCACACAGTGTGTAGTTAACATGGTGCCATCGCAGTGTGTACGTTAGGTAGCGTTCTGCCGTTTCTCCCTTTTACACAGACACAGATCTGGCTCTGTGACTGCCTCCACTGCCTGGCTTAAAGGTGGAACAATAATGCCCACCCCCCTTTCCTCCCCCCCATTCCATGTTTGCACCTTTTGTACAGAATGGCGAGGCGGGAATAAAGGCACAACATTCTTGCCTGTAGCATGCTGAGAACACAGTGATATACAGGTATTTGCTTCTGAGAAAAACAAAGAGTCAAAAGAGAGGGAATATTGGACTTAGAAGTGGAAGATCTATCCTCACCTGCCCTCCATTATCCATGTTATTCTTTTTTCTTTCTGGTTTTCCCATTGTTTCATTCTGCTTCACTCTGTTCTATTCTAGTCTGTTAGTGGCCTCTCTAGTACCCAGAGGGCAGGTACTCAGCCTCCCAGCAGCCCCCTCTTCCTCCTTCCTTTATGACTCCTTCGTGCCTGCAAGGACAGCCGTAGCTAGGAGGAGGTCATTACCACTTCCCTCCCTCTCTCCCCCCCGGTGATGGAGTGACGACAACACGTGAGGAGCAAGAGGGAAATGTGCCATCACTGTCCCCATCTCACGACAGTCGTCAGCGGCGGATATCCACCCCAGTCGTGAGTCAGAGAATGAGGTGATGCCTTCTGACATGACACAGAAAGGCAGAGGGCTGCAGCTGCAGCTCAGACCCCCGCTGCAAGAAAAAAAAAAAAAAAAAAAGGAAAAGACATCCCGCAAAACATGCTTTTCGTCTCGGCCGGCACACACGATGAGGGCGAGGGGAGGAGGGGTGAGCGGAGTCATCTGTCGCCTTGGCAAAGCAGTCATTAACATGACAAATGGCGCTCTGTGTGTGCCTTTGACAATGTGCGCCACTGTCATGGTTCTGACCAATCAGCAGTGTCCACTAGCTATCATTACATCAGCCTCGTGTGACACTGATTATCAATTAAGAGTTCAACAGATTCTTTTTCGATAATAATCTGGGATGTGGCGTGATAATATTTCACACAGGCCTCGTCACAAACACACCTGTGGACAACAGGAAGCACATTAAAAATGTAATTTCCGTCTTAGTTATGGCCATTATTGTGTTTTCCCCAGGAGAAAAAAAAAAATGGCCTCTAAAAGCCTCCCTGTGTCCTGTGGCTCAACACAAGCAAGATGAACCATTAAGGTCTTCTGATTTATTACTATCAGTACAGGCAAACTCACAAATAAAAAGTCTTTAACGAGGCTTTCATCAGTTAGGAGCTGAATAAGTTTTAATTGAAGGCAATGACATTTGGTTTTATGGCCTGGTCTAAAAACAAGCAGCCAAAAATACAGAATAATAAAACACCAAAACCCATTTTCATCCATCTAGTTTATTAAGATCAAGCCCAGTATAAACAGACTGTGCAGCCTCCTGGAGTCTTGTCATCACAGTGAGGTTGGAGACCAAAACCAAATCATGTGCTCACCAAACCATGTCAGCCACCTAGAGATGCTGCACCAAAAGTACAGGGTGGGTGGAAAAGCTTTTGTTCATCAAGTTTTTGAACATTTCTATTTGTGCACAGACAGGAGAGTTTTCCAACTTCTTATCTCACTCTCAAAAAGAAAAGCTAATTTCCCCCAAAATTTGAACTACTCCTTTAAAATACACTGCTCCTCGCTTCATTGCACGAGAGGTAAACTGTGGCTCTTTCTCTCTGGGGAGCTATCTCTCACCTCATTCCATTTGCTTTTATAACTTGTAGGAAAGTTTCTTCTTATATAACCCCAGCCTCTGTTTTCTAACCAAACCTGGCTTTTAAAGGTCAGTGTTGTCACAGCTCCGTGCTCAGCCTTCATTGTGATTCCAAACAAAAAGCGAACCATATTGATATTCATGTTGAAGTCGTGTATTCTCTTCCCAACTCTGCTGTCTGAAATAACTGGGAGGGATATAAAAAAAAATGTTGGTTCGCAACGAAATGTTGCTTGGAGGACTTATTGTTGACTGAGGAAATGTTACAATTTCAAGCATTTACTAGCTTTAGGAGCTGCTCCCCATACAGACTCAGCTACAGAATGCAACAGATGCACTGGAGGGATTTGAGAGGCTTGAAAAAAGCCCAGATGGTTTTTCCCTAGGAGGAGATGGACATCCCTGCCGGACTCAACCTGCACATGGCTGTTTGCAGCTAATAACAGCTGATAAAATGGGTGAAAGTAGGAGAGTGTTTAAAAGATTTTTTTTGTCTTGGCTTTTTGGGTTGTCTTGTTTTCAATCTCCCTGGCCAGAGTCCCTCCAATGACAGATGATGGCTGCAGCAGCAACAGCAGCCCCTGGACACCCCTCCTCTGAGAATGTGTTAGATGAGTGTGATATACTTTCCTTTGAATAAATGCTGTTGTAACCAAAGGATAGTCAACATAATTGCATGCTGCAAACGAATTTTCAGCAATTACAGTTGGCGAGATGGTGGGCTCATTTTAGTCTGAATTGAAAAGCAGCACAGCAGGTCTGGAAGGATAATGAAAGGGAACAGCAAATAGCTCATCCAAATGGTCACTTTGACAAAACAAAACACAAAAAAATATCCCCAAAACATCTAAATCAGAGATGGCTAAATGGAGCAGAATGACAGTGAAGATAGTTGCATTAGCTTTTAATCTCTGACAGCAGTGTGTCAGAGGGTTGATTTGTTATTCTGGAGCTTACAGAGCTGGTGTCTTCACTGGCTGAGCAGTTACAGTCACTCATTGAATATCAGTACGGTCCATTTCCCCATTGCCTCCTGGAAGTGCGTAGTCACTCACCATGACCCCCCGCCACATTTCAATCATCGCCTTCAAATGGAAAACCAAAAATTTTGTACAGATGTCCATACATAATTTCCTCGAAATGGCATGCCATGTGTTTGTTAACATAATGGGCCACCTATTGTGTATGTGCTGTGGCACACTGTGAGTGAGTGCCTGCTATTGCTGTAAGTGTACCCATTTGTAGCATGGCAGAAAGAGGCTTCTAACTGTGACATTGTTACTGCTCCTCAGCTACTTATCTGCATGACACCTCACATAAATGATGATGCAATTTGCAACAATTGTGACCTACAACAGATCTGTTATATTCAAGCCGCCAAAACATTTTATAAATAAAGTCAAAATACATAGAAGTATATGCAGCATGTGTATAATGAGGGACATTTCTACAAACCCTCAATTAGCAGCAAGAACAGCATGTGAACCAGTGCAGCATTTCTCGTGCATCATTAGATAAGGCAACTAGAACTCTTGATTAATGTTACAGAAAGACTGTGGTCATAGTTTAAATCAGAAAAACAGCTTATCCAGATGTTGTTTAGACATTGCATTCAAAACCAGATGTGTGAACTTTAGAATTTATCCTATGGGGAAGTCACTAAATCAAACTTGTTGGTAATCCATTGTAGTAATCAAGGTATTAAAATCTGGACTAACTGATAAGTCACCGCCACAGCTAGAGCTAGAGCAGCAAAAAGTACATTTAAATGACTCAATAATAAAATAGCAGAGGTATAGAGCCATGGCAGCACCAACAACATAGAAGGGTAGCAGTCATAAATACACACTGATAACATCATGTGCAGCCTTTTCATATTTGCTGTTTGCATCACAATTCTATTCTACCTTTTTTGCCTGTTTGATACAGTAGGGTCTTTTTAAAGAGTAAAATTATGATATGGTAAAGTGCACTGCATTATGGGACTGCTTGGTGAATGTGTAGATTAGTCAATCTGTGTATTTTCACTCACAATGATGTGCCCATTACCTTTTATATTAGTACACTCAAACTGTCACTTGCATATGTGAGAAAATAAGATGATAGCACTGCACTGCACAACAATACACTGCCTGGATGTAGGCCTATTGAGCAACATATGTTATGTAAATGACTGTCATATAATTGGCTGCAAAATGGAAAGCGATCCTTATCTCTGGCTTATTATAAATAAGTATACAATAAACTAGGGCTGAATGATTCGGACAAAATATCTAATTGACAGATATTGCGATTGTGATTTTTTTTTTTTTTTGTGGTATAATTTTTGAAAGTCAAGCTTCAGTCCAGCATTCACTGTATATGGAGCATTTAAGAGACCATGGAAATATGAACTGCTCTGTGTACTAATCCAAGGATACAAATCTAAAATGTATTTATTCTAATAAAAAATGGTATAGAACATACATAGAGCTGGTACAGACAGACACAGCCAATAAAAACCCTAATAAAAACAAAATACAAATACAACTCTAACTTAATGTTAGCTAGTTCATTCCACCATTTTCTCAGTTTCTCTTCTTCCTCTCTCTCCTTGGCTCAACCAAGTAGTTTGCAACTTTATAATATTGCAGCAGCAGCAACTTTCCCACAAAATGTATATAGCGGAGACATAAAGTTGGCGCCTTGGTCATAGCTCAGTTATCTCTCTTGCCTGACACAGTCAGCTGGTTTTAGCTCGTCTAACACTGTTAGTTTCAGCTTTAGCTGTGTCCGGTCTCGTGGCTAGCATGCAGCGCTCAGCAGATAGAACTCACCTGACCTGACCTGAGTGGAGAGAGTTTGATAACCCATAATACCTGCTGGTAACTTACAATTCCATGCACAGGTTTTACTTAACATGCAGGTACTGAGACTTACTGAAGAGAGGAGTGCTGTTCTTTTCTCTTCCCTCCTTCCCTCCCACCACTGTTTCTTAACCCTTACCCATGTGGTTATTATTGTAACCATGCAGTGATTTGAATCCCTGAATCTAATCATGCCACTTTTGTGCTTAAACCTAACCATACTTGAACCATTTTCCCATCATAAAACAGATTTATTTCACAAAAGTGATTGTAACAGTTAAATGGTAAATGGACTGTACTTATATAGTGCTTTTCTAGTCTTTCTAGTCGACCACTCAAACACATTCACACACCGATGACACACATCGGAGGCAATTTGGGGTTCAGTATCTTGCCCAAGGATACTTTAGCATGCGGACTGGAGGAGCCTGGGAATCGAACCACCGACCTCATGATTAGTGGGCGACTGCTCTACCTCCTGGAAGACGGCATCAGATCAGAAAACACATATGAGGACACACCTAAAAGCCTTCAGCCTTCTTCTTGTTAAAATATATTGTACAAATTCACATGATGTGACCAACACTCAAGAATACTCAGTAGCTCACATCACAGTCATGCAAATGCGATGCTGTGCTGCTTAGCTGTGCTTTGATTTCATCAAAACAGTCAGAGAGTGTTCTTTTATTTTATCCCGTGGTTAACCTTTATCTTCAGTATTATCATTATTATTTTTTTTTTTTTTTCATGTGTCACCATTCAGCCATTATCAAGACATCACAGCTGATATGTCACATTAGCATTTTATTTTCAAAGCACATTCATCTGCACGGTTTAAGATGTCAGCAAGCCCAGGCCCCTGGAATCTGAATGACAACTGAGGTTAAAGCCGCAATATGAAACAGTAAACAGCACTGAAGAGAGATGACTGGTTCGACAGCTTTGTTTTAG
Source organism: Lates calcarifer (assembly GCF_001640805.2). Lineage (NCBI taxonomy): Eukaryota > Metazoa > Chordata > Actinopteri > Centropomidae > Lates > Lates calcarifer. Next base: position 13,242,304 of record NC_066854.1, read on the forward strand.
ATGACTCAAAGGTGTTTGTGAAGATACAACTGTCACTGTGAGGTTTGAAATCGCACCGTCTCCCTGTTATGGCTGAAGAGCAGAGTTGTCTGCACAAAGGCTCAGTATACCTTCATTCCTGCACACACTTAGTACATCAGAGACAGCACTTCCTTACAATTGCAGAGAGGCAAAAGCTGCCGTCAGAGGATATTACTGAAGTTCTCTTATCTGCAGGCTGTCATATCCTGCATTAGGATGGAAGAGGTATGGAAATGAGAGAGATAGGGCGAGAAGAGATGAGGATGGACATTCCTTCTCTTAGCTAGTACTCAGGGATTATATGATCAGCCAGCAAACTGTGCATGTTCTTATAAACTGACATAGTGGAAGCAACAGACCTAGAAATACTTTAAATCAGCTGTTGTGACATCCCTTTTCTTGTTTGTCTTGGTGCTTTTCTTCCTGTGGATATGTGGTCAATAGTTGATGATATGATGTCAAGGTGAGACAGCTCAGCTCTCCACTGCTAGCCAGTTTGATAGCTGGAAATGTTTCAGAGATCCAAATCATAAAGAGTAAATGTCAGGTTTTGGTGTCAGAATCAAAGAGCCGTGGTTATTTCTAAAACTGCTATTCTGCACTGACACTCAGCTGTCACACAGGGACGGATCCACTATAGGGGGAACAGATACCAATTTCTCCACCAGCTGTTGCCTTAATAGACCAGAATGCACTGCAGTCACATGTCATAATTTACCATGTCAGACGAAACTCAACTTCCTGTCAAGTGGGGGAGGTGTTTGTTTGTTTTTTTTTCCTCCCAAATGGCCAGTATCATGGCTGAAAGTTGAGCCAAGATGAAAGACGCAGTACCACCAATGGCGCTGGGACACATCCTAACAAAGGGTCATTAGGCGTTTCAGCTCTTTCGACAACCCAGTCAGGGTTGATCAGACCCCTCAGATCTCTCCCTCTGACTGCCAGTGGCCTCTGATGGTTCTACCTTTAGCAGCCCCAGCAGTGTGAATGCCCTGCAGGGCAAGCAGCCTCTTTATCCCACCAACGCTGGCACGCTGGTGGATGTCTTCTCAGGGCAGAGTCGCTATGACCACAAACTGGTGTAATTGTGTCACTGAGCTTGAGCTGCCTGCCCAGACCCACAAGCTGTCAGTCGGTCATTGTAGTAAGTAGGCCCTGCTGTCTCTTTGGGCCTGGACTCTTTGAGGCTGCTCAGCTCATCTGCTCTCAGGACAGGAATATGCTCCCTGGCAGCACTCGCTGCTGTTGATGACTGATGCGATATGCTGTGCCACTACAGTCAGCAGTTGCTCATGGTACTAGCAGTAGCAGCATTCTCCTAAGAGCTTTGGGCAGCAGCTTAGGATGCGCTCCACGGCCCCTCAGCTCTCACTCATGCCTTAGGTTCGGAGGTTGAACGGGCTCAGAAACATAAAACACACAGCCTGAGCCTGGTTCACACAAACATTTCACAAGCACTGCTAATATGCAGAGGGTAAATGGTGTCACTTTTACAAATGTTAGTTGCTGGCAAATCGCAAAAATGCAAAGTCCTGCAGGGTTGTCACATGATCTTGTATGGGTTGCTAAGGGTGTTGCTAAGAGTAAAGGTTGATAATATGGAGCTAAGAGCAGCTTTCTACAAGTTTGTAGGACACAATCAATATTTTCTAAATGACCATTCAGTCCCATCTGTTCTCTTAGACTGGCTGGACACTTGAGAGGTGTAGTAATATGCAGGTCAAAGGTCAAACTTGTAAAAGAAATAAAGTAAGTAATCCATCTTGTCTTTATTGAAATTATTATTATTCAGTGAACTGAGGAGCAAATTCCTCCTGCACTGTTGTTTGATTGACAGAGTCTCAGCCTATCAAACTGAGCTTCTGCTTCAGCTGGTGTCACTTCAGCTTCACCTTGGCTTCCTCCTCTTTCTGTGCTAATCACTGTAAATAAATACTAAGAGGAAAAACACTGTCATGATGGACTGGAGTTTGCATCTTGTCACAAAACTGCAAATATGATAAACTGCACTTATATAGGACTTTTCTAGTTGTATCGACCAATCAAAGCGCTTCACACTACAGATCATGCTTCCTCCATTCTCACACACATTCATACAGCACTTGTTTTATACATACAAGTGTCCTCTAACTGCTAATATGGGCTGTGTTAGAGGCTGACTTATTAGAAACAGGTCAACCATACTTTATTTACCATAATAAAACCTCAAAAAGACAAAATAAATAAATACATCTTTACATCATTTTAAATTTCGCAAAAGGTTGTTAGTAATTATTACCTAATGAAGGTCCTATAAAGATACAATACAATTATCTCAGTGTTTTCTTCCTTTTCTTTTGACCTTTCTTCTAAAGCAGGTTAGAAGTTAACTATTTCTGTGTTGGGTCTAAAGATAACTCCCTTCTTCCTGACAGTAAACCTGAGATTTCAGAGACTTAGCTACCAGATGTGGCACAATGATATATTTTTTATCTGTAGAATGCAGAGCATTGCAAATGTTCAAAAAACAACTAAGCTGGTGGACAGTGAATATTGTGCACTATGTAATAAATAGCTATTTACTACAGACACAGCCCTGGACTTGCAAAGAACCTCTCTAGAAGATTATGAGTATGAAGGAATTTCTCTGTGGTCCTTAGTTTGAGATACTTGCCTTTCTGTGGAGAACCTTTTGTAGGGATCCTTTTTTTTGTAAGAGTGCAAGATAATTGGCAATAAATGAGTTTGACAATCACATCATTATTATTTTTAATCTATTTTGTGATTACAGGATCACAGTAGATATTAGATACATCATTAGCACAGGTTACAGACCTCCCATGTTCAGCTGGGATTCACTCTTACAGGCAAAAGACACCAACCACCAAGACTTTATTGAAAAATCTGCAGTGAATGTAGCCAGAAGTAACGCATTCTGTGACCCAGGTGTACACCCACAGATACCTCATGAGCCAAAAGAAAAGATCGCTTTCCGGCTTCATCCATCTGGAAGCCCACACAAACAACTACATTCTTGCCAGAACTGAATTGAGGGTTAAGAGGTAAACTTTTTGTTCCTGTGAGACTGCTGGAAAAGCAGCACTGCCTTGGCTCAGGCCTGCACAAATTCAATCTTACGTAATGATGAAGTATTCTGGCGTCAAGTGCAGAGCAGCAGACCACCAGAATGCATCAGGCCTCCACCAAAGAGGAGTGGGCTCATTTGCATGATATCTGTGGGGCAGAGCATTCCCCAGATGCAAAGCTGATTAAAGAGTGATGTCGCTCAACAACTTGTGGGCAAAGAAAGAGAAGAGTGAGATGGCTGACCACCAAGCGGGCCAACGCTGCTTTGATGTTCTGAAGACACAAGCACGGAGGCAGCGGCTGCTGCTCCTCTCCCTAATTAACCCATTTGAATCCTAATGAATGTGCATGAATATGAACTCCTCCGCTAGCATAACCCAGGAGGGCAGACTAGAGGGCAGAATCACTTTCTCCTGACAAAAAAGAAAAGAACTGCTCTTACAATGAATACTAAAGACTGGCACCTGCCACCTACTTAATAGAATAATACAGTGAGCGTGTATATTTATTTTACTGATTAAAAAAATGTGCCTTAGTGTAAGGAACATTTACTCAATGCTTAAAGGTACTATATGTAAGTTTCTGCTATCTCTACATAGCCAACATTAGCATTAACAGATGGTACCAGTCTAGAAGAACTGTTGTGAGTTTAGCATCAAATTTCATTCTTTTACTCAAGAGCTGTCTCAGGTGGAAAGCACCGCTATTAACTCTTGTTTTGCTTTTTATTTCTATCACCTTTCTTCTACCGAAGTTAGCATGCTAACCAGCGAGCCCCAGCCTATCCTGTCTTGTAATGCCACTTTGTGGCGTAGCATCCAGCCTGCCCTCAGTACAACATGAGAGGATGAAGAAGTAGCGCTGCCTAGAAGACATATTCTAACCTCTAACCTCATTGTAATCAAGGTTTGCTTACGTTTAGGGAAATGAAGCTATATGTTTATGTTTAAAGAAATATGGTGGTCATGGTTAAAAGAAAATTAAATCTTTGTAGGAAACATGGTGGATCAATATTTACTTCAAATCATCCACACCGACCTCCCTCCCAAAATCTTTTGTGGTGCTATGAGATACATGCTACTTTTTTCTTTTGCTACTCAGTTATTACTTCTAAGACCAAGCAGTGGTTGTACTCTCCTTCTTTCTTTCTTTCTTTATTAGGATCCCCGTTAGCTACCTGCGGTAACAGTGAGCAGACGGTCTGCATGTAGGGTTAACAGCATCCTCTCCTGTAGAACTTTTTAGCTGAGCTGATTGATATGCATTCCTCCTCTCCTGGCTGCCACTCCAATTATCACAGCTGAATACAGCTGAACTGCAGCAGTGTGACAGGTGATATCCTCTGGGCATCAAGATATAACAGGACATCACTCATCTAAAGAAGTGGATCTCTACAGTATGGGAGGGATTTAGTTATCAGCTGTGAACTGGGGGGAGTTTCAGAACATGTGTGATGCATTCTGTTTGGGCTAATTGCTATTGCTATGTTTATCCTTGGTATTATTAAGTATTCTTGTTATTCTAAACCCATCTCATCATGCAAATGAGTTAGGCAGAGCTCATGGTCTTATCCACAAGGACAGTGCATCTCAGATACAAGGATGCAATTCAGGATACTTGAGAATCTCCTGAGGTGATGTTGTTGTATGTATTTGTATTTTTATTGCTAAATATATTTCTTCTAATCTGTGCTTTGTGCCTGGAGAATATGGTTACATGTTAATACCAGGTGGAGACTGTGACTATCATCCTGAAGAAGGCAAGAGTTCGGAGTGTGCAGCTTTTCCCGTTTTCCTTTGTGTTTCAGGGGAAAAAAGCAGTAATGTTAGCATCTTAAAAATAGCCTGTAACCTGATGTCCCATAATACCTGGACTCATCCCATATGACTGACATCCGCTGCCTGGGATGAGTGATGTCCCAGTCTGTCTAAGCACCCAGAGGACCTGGGTGTCACACCCGCTGCACTTCACTGCATTCATGTGTGATAATTGCAAAAGCAGTCAGTAGAGCTTATTGACAACACACCCCATACAGCTGTTTAAGCTGTAGAGTGCAAGATGTATTATTACAGAAAATCTACATATTCAACTCCATAATGGTAACTATGACAACCTTAATGGATTAATAGGAGGAGGGCTCACCACTCTTGACAATGAAGATCCATTATTTAAGAGTACAGTAAATCACTCTGAGCAGGTTTCCTGAGGTTAAGCAAAGACTAGAACTAATGTCTAAGTATTTCAACATGTTTTACATATTCCACTAATAGAGCATTGATTTCACACTTTGTTTTCAGGGGAGGTATGTTCTGTTTACGTCCGCTGTCAGCTTCCCTGTAGGAACTGCTGCCTGGGACAAAGGGGATTAGTGGCTGCTTTGACATGCTTGTATGTTTGCTTAATATTGATTATTTATGTCATTTTTTTTTCCTGCTCTGCGACCCACTTCTGTTGACTTGGCACGGTAGTTGAGATGATGAAACGCAACCTGCAGAGATGGCAGGTCAGGGCAAAGACAACAGCGCTCTGTCATCAGTGGCCTCAGCAGTCTATTTGATGTGTAATCACAGATATTGATTGTTTATCATGTAGAATTTCTCCCCTCGTCCTCCCCATAAACCTGACAGAGCTTGAACACTACAATTTGATTTGGGTGCTGCAGGACTGTTCAGGTGGTGTTAAGGCAGCTCTGTGGCTCGACATAACCAATAAATGCAAGCTGATGCTTGGTTGAACAGAATGTCTTCTGGCACTCTTAACCCCCTTGTTTTGCAGTGGAGGTCAGTTTTCTCATCTCCCCTGATTGATTTTCTGAAGTTAGAATGAACATCAGAACAACTGAAGCATTTTATGGCGGAGTTTGACAGTAGATACTGGCAGAGAAAACACTAGCTGTGCTGGAGTTTCATCTGAGAATTCCGCTAACATGGCTATTTTCTGTTTCCACCTGATCTTTGTTAATCTACCTCTGCCCACCAGACAGTCTTTATTTTCTTATCCCACAGGAAGCATTCCCCCCCTCCCATGTCTCTCCATCTCTCTCTCTCTCTCTGACTGTTCTGAGACCTATTTGTTCTCCTTTTTATGGTCTCTTCTATCAGCTGGCCAATCAGCCTGCCTGACAGTGTTCTCCAGCAGTCAGACCAAGAATGGTAAGGCTGCAGTATGGAGATCCTCCTCTATGGAAGATCATTTCTGCCAAGAAAATACTTTTAAATTTTGAATTTCTTTTTTCTTTTTTTTAATGTCCACTGGTGGCAACTAAGGATTAAGTATAACCACCAGTAACAATGATAATAATTTTATGAGTTTGCAGTCATGTAATGTCACCAACATGATAGATGTACATTGAAAATTTGGTGTGTTTTCCGTTGCCACCATGATGCAGCTTTAACAGCGATCACAGAGGTATAGAAATCTGGGTTTGTGGTTTGTTTTTGTTTTTTTTTTTTTGTTTCTTTTTTTTCTTCCATAGTCAAAGATTAAATCAGCCACAGCGGAACATTATAAAATGAAAGCTGAATTCATAACCGCTGAGACAAAATTAGCTGTGATTTATTGTTTATACGCATCACAACTAGAAACATTAGTGATCTACAGGAAATGTCTATTACTGCAGCCTGATGATGCCTCACAGATGCAGTCTGAGAAAAGCAGTGTCTTATAAGTTCTCCCCCGGCTGTGTGCTGGGTTGTGTTGTTAGCAGAGACGTGTGCATTGTCAGCTGGCTGGTTCACGTGCGTCTGGCAGCTCTGTGGAGGTTGACCTGTTAGACCCTGATGGATTTGATAGCCCAGCTTTTGGAGGACAGATGGTATGCGGTGAGGTGACGGTAGTGGGTTGCAGTGTGTATGTGCACCCGTATGTGTGTGTGTGTGTGTGAGGGCAACTCATGAACAAGGGGATTTAATGCCTTGTGACCCAGATCTAGCCTGAGCAGTGATGTGTGTCCAGTGTTCAGTGCTGTAGTAGGGTTTCACTGTGGATGTGTGTATGCGTATAGCTCCACAGTACAGTACAGCATGTATACACAGTGTATCATCTACTTTTACTGCACAAATCTGCAAACACTCCTGGGTTTTCAGCAGTATAGAAAGTCTGCAAGACAGCAAATAATAGTACTGACTATAGGGACGGTAGGGCAGTGTGTGTTGGTGCTACTCCCCCTCCATCACTGTCACCCAGCTGTCCCCCACCTGGACGAGCTGTCACTCCGACGGAGATCCCCATCTCCTCCCCCCTCCCCCCCTTTACTTCCCTCCGTCCCGCCTGTCCTCCCAGCGCTCCTCGCCACAGTCGGTGGATTTGCCGCACACAGGCTTGATACCTGTGACAGCTCTGTCACACATCATACACCCCTGCAATATGTACGCCATCGCTGGCAGAGGAGTCTGAGGAGGGGCCGAGCACAGCTGGGGTCAGAGCAGAAAGCTTGTTAAGCCTCGCTGCGAGGTCCACCGTCGCTGCCACAGCCTTGAATTTCCACCAATTTTCCTCTTTGCTGTCTGCCTTTTCCCCAAATGACAAGTGTAAAGTGTTGAGACGACAGCAAATCTGCACCTCACCTCACTTCTCCACATATGAAGAGAAAGGAGTGCAAAAAACAGTCTCATCCTTTACCCAAGACAAAGTGTCAATACCACTGTGGGAGAAGACTGTGTTACCAGTAAAAACCCTGCAGTGAAAAAGGTAAAATGACCAATATGAAGATTTTTAAAACTTTAAGAGATGCAAGGAATATTTTCAGGAAACAAGACGGAAAAACAGGAAATAAAATGAGCAAGGAAAATGGACAAGAAGGCTAGGAATCCCATCCTCGTATTCCAATCATGAAGAAGGAAAGAAGGGAGAAAATGAGGAAGCAAAGAGAAGAGTCAGAACAGAATAAGAAAGGAAATCACTGAAGGAAAGACAGGAAGTATAAAGGAAGGGAAGAGAGAAAGAAACAGGAAAAGAAGAATGATAGAATGACAGAACACCTTGAAAAGAAAGAGAGGAAGAAAAGGAAAAAAAATAAAAGTAAGGGATGAAAACCAGTACGGAGAGGAATAACAAAAATAGGAAAGGACTAGCACAGGAGGAAGGAGGGATAAAATGAGGAAAGGTAATAGAGAGAAGGGAAGAGGGCAGAAAGAAGAAGGAAAGGAAGGAGAGAAGACGATAATATTGAGGTAAAGTAAAAAGAAACAGTGGAAAAAAGATTTAAGGATTGACAGGAAGAAAGTGAGGAAGGACAGATGGAAAGGAGGAGGAAAGCAGAGAATGGAAAAGTCTAAAGAAAGAAAGAAATGGAGAGAGAGAACACTAGAAAGCAAAGAAAAGCAGAGGGAAGACAGGAAATAGAGAAATATTAGGAAGGAGAAAATGGAAGCAAGGAAGGAAGGAAGAGTGGTAGAAAGTCACTTCCTTGCTAAGTCAAGGAAATGTTGAATGTGACATATGCTGAGAGACTACAGGAAAGAAAAGGAGAAAATCAAAACTGCACTTCTATACAGTACTGCAGTTAATGTACTTGGTACTTGATGTTGTGTGTGCAGGTCTTACATTAATTTGAATTCTCATTTTTGCTGTTAATTCATTTGCACCCTCATCAAAGAGGCTCCCTTACACATAAAAATGTCCACATACATCGGTGCAGTAATAATCAAATCACTGGAAATGACCACCTTGTCCTTCCGTGAGTATCCTGAAGGTCAGCTTTTATCCGCCGGTATGACTAAGTGACTCCTTCACCCTTTTTAAAAAGCCGTTCCCCGGGGGCCATCATGCACAGAAACATCTACATGTTTCATTTCGGGAAACTTATTCCTCTCCGTGTGCCCTCATTCCGTCCTCTGCCGAATGCAGATCTGCCATGGCTGGCTAGGTTTCGGGAGCAATTTGAAAAACTAAGAGGGGTCTGACATCCCCACTCAACTCAGCCGCATGACGGGAGAGGGGTGAGAGTGGGTGAGTGTTGGAGGGGGCAAAGGCAGAGAAAAGACTGAATATTCTGGAAGGGAACACATCCTGTGGGCCTGTTTTTTTTTTCTGTACCAGGCAGACACGTGGGTGCCCATTTTGATTCATCCTCGCTGGCTGTTTAGCAGGAGCTTTGTCAGAGAGTCTACATCAGGCCTGTCAGTCTCTTACACACTCGTGTGTGAGTGTGTACGTCACGTGGAGCGCCCGCGATGATGAGGCTTTAATGATGTGGGTGCCGGAGCGGCAGCCATGCCCTGCCATGGGCCCGCCGTCATGGATGGAAGTTAAGGAGAGGATGAGGAAAAGGAAGTAGCCCTGACTCGGACTGACACACAGTCAGAGTCTGACAAGTCCACTGACATTTATGAAGTGACAAACAGTCGCCGACTCACGCGCCTCAGGATGTCACCATCACACTCACACTCTGGAATGTGATGAAAATATTCCGCGGTTTGATGTTCAAGGTGATTTGCGCATGTTTGTGTTTGTTTACACTGAAGCTGAACTGTGGACTTTGTCCCTGGCCACTGTTGTTTGAACAGCATTCACTGATGTGCATTTACCAAACACAATGTGACACAGTGCTGTGTAAAAAGCCCAACAAGCTGGAGATGAGATTTGATTGACTCATGTTCTATCTGCACAACCAATGCTGTGATACTCTGCTGGCCATGACAGTAACAAACATGAACACTGAAAAGACGTTAAACATTTTATATTTTTGAAGTTTCTGAATACACTGTAGAAAACAATTGAGATGTTTTCCTGTAATTAAGATCCATGTTTGATCTTAAAATTGTAGTTAGAGATATAAATCCTGTGTTTGTGAAATATTTCACTCACAAGAAAAAAAATTCATCTATATCTCAGTAATGTGGTAAAAATACTATATATATATATATACACAAGACAGTATAATTACAGGTCTCAATTCACAATTAAAAATAATTGTCTCATAATTAGGAAATATAGATCTCATTATGATCTTTATGCTGCTTTATAACTAAAAAGAATAACTTTTCTTCAGTAAAATGTGTTTTTCAAAATAAGAAGTCCCTGATTTTGTAGAATTATGAAGTCGTTTTCTCATCATCATGAGTTACAGACAGTAATTGTGGAATAAATCTCAGAAAATGTCTCCTCAAGATGTTAGGATATAAAAATTCATAAAGAAAAACTTTTAATTTATTATCTATACCCACTTCATATTTAATTATGAAATACAGATCTCGTAATTATGGGATACTAAGTCATAATTCAAATAAATTTGATCTTTCTTACTTTGGTAACTGCAGTATGATCCTGTAAGAATCACGTTATTCCTCTAATAATTAATAATAATAATCCACTGTTTTAATGTAATTTCAAAGGCAAAGTGAGCAATTGCCCCCAAACCCTCAGGAGCCCTGAATGCCCCACATCCACTGTGTGTCAGCTGGTTTCTAATTGGTTGATTGTTGCCATTTGGAATAAAAACCTACATATAAATAAATGGAGACCATTTTCGTCTTTCTTTTTTTTTTTTTTTTTTTTACTTTAGATTTTTGTTTGTAAGCATTTCAAGTAAAGAAGCCTTTAAAAGTATAAAGTCATGGATTTTACATTCTGATGATCCTTCAGTGAGAGGGTGAGTCAGCAGGTCTGAGAATACAAATGAACAATGATAAATATTGGCTGTTAGGTCTGCTTATATTGTTTAAGGAGGAGTAATAGCCAAAAGTGCTTTCATTACATGCACAGCTATGGCTTAATGAGACATTTCAAGTCAAGTGAAGTCACTCGCTTTATTTACTTACCTGTACGATACCTTGCGTGCTGTAACGGCATCTTTTCCCATTTAAAATGCCTGCAGTGTGCACGGCTGCTTGTGCCCGTGAATTGTTTGTGCAGTTCTGCAAGCTGTGCAAATGTCTCCCCACGGATGTCAAATAGATTCTAATTAGCTCTGCAGAATTTAATGAACATACGCCGGTGGATCACTGGGGTAGCGCCCCGGCTGAATGGATGTGTAACCAATCACACTTTGCCACAGTTGAGAGGGGCTCGCTGCAGCAGAATATCTCTCTGGCACATTCCCACTCTTTTTTTCCCCCCCTGTATGTTGATGACTTTCAGTCTGCATATACGCACCCGAGGAAGCATTTCGCTGAAGGCAGTGAGGAGGCCAAATGAGCAGAGAGCCTGTTTAACTCATTTTAGGTTCTAATATCTCTAGTGTGTGTGTGTGTGTGTGTGTGTGTGTGTGTGAACATTCTGTTCTGTTTGTCTTCACTGTCCTTGATCTTCACATAGATTTTCCTCAATCAAACCCATTGTCAGCTCTTGAAGCTAATCACATGTCACAGCGCAGTGGACACGCTAACCATTCCACCACCTATTACCTCCTGTCCCTGGTGATCGTATCATGCTACTGAATCACAGTGAAGATCCCATCCAAGCCACTGCTGAGAGATTTAGTCTCATTAAAAACAAAAGGGCTCACTGTTACGCTCCGCAGAGCCGGATTGTATTTATACCTGCTATTAAAATGCAGCTCTGGTACACACAGAGGAATCGTATTTCTGGTTACCTGTCAAGTTTCTTTTTTAATGAAACAATCTGACATTTTGGGAAATTTGCTTGTTTTCCATCTTACCCAGTGTCAGATGAAGAGATCGATATCAGTTTTATCTCTCTGAGCCAAGACCAGAGATCCAGATCTACAATGTGTTTAGTCTAGCTAAGCTTAGCACAGAGACAGGAAACATCTTCAAAACTGCTCCTTTAATGACTCCACAGTAAATATTACATCTTGATTATTTATAGCATATAAAATCTCATCTCCATATTTCTTCAAGCTGCATTTTGCATCTAAAGTGCATGTAAATCCTAGATGCTCAGGTACTGTACAGTTCTCACCATGAGCCCTGGACTCTTATTAACCCCACCATCCATACATTCCCCAAATTACTTCATGGGGTGATGTCAACTCATGGTAATGATGTCATCAGGCTATCTCAGCTTGTTCTGGAGATAATACATTTATAAATGAGGTACTGTGTCAAAAACAGGGAACGCGGAGTTAGAAGGACATGGGAGTTTATGGTGCGTTTCATTTATACTGGAGGTCGGGAACTCGGAACTGGGAGTGACGTCAATTCCGAGTTAACGGCGTTCAAGTCGAAGAAATTTGATTTTAATGTAAACACTTCTTAAAACACCTCTCAAATTTAACTGTTCGAGAAAAGAGAAACATTTAGCCATGAACGTCAACAGTTTCAAACGTATCCCGGACTAGCCATTGTCATTGCTAACTACTGTTAGCAATACCAGTTGATAATAATGCTCTATGTGGTATTTTGCCCATACAAACAGCGTAGCAACATGTCCACAGATTGAACAGTACTATCTATATGACTGACTTAATGTGGAACAAATAAGTCATATCTGCTATAAACAGTAAAATTAGCAGAGTGTTCTGAACTTTTGATGCGAGTAGCAGCCATCTTGATTTCTTATGTCGGGGTTGGTCTGGTTTCTCCGACTTTCCGAGTTGGAATTCTGACTTCAGGGGTCCCTCCAGTTGAAATTTCTGACTTGGAACTCGAAAATTCCGAGTACAACGGGAACAAACCATTACCTCATGATGGTTTATCAGATTGCATTGTGGGAAATATAGGAGCATGATCATTCTATGGACCAAAAGTCAGGCTATCTTGGTCTCTGCTGCTTCACTTTGACTATATTTTCTTTTTAATCTGTGTCCTCTAAGTCCCCTAACTTTACAAACTCATTAGAGTATCCCTTTAAATAGAAAACTGAATATGCACACATAATATCAATCAAAATGTTAAAGGCCTTAGCAAGATGTTAAAGCTAGGAGGTAGAAGTGCAGGAACCACTTCAGGGCTTATTTATTAATTTCACTTGGTGCGTGTTGCCAGGCTCATTTGCAATTAATGTAATTACCACAAAGTAATTGCCAGACAGAAAACCTTGGGCCTTAAGCCCACTTAAGGTCTCAGGTCCCAGGGCAGTTGTTATGCTGCTTCATAATTTTGATACTTAAGTGAAAGTTTGCTGAATACTGTGTTTTTACAGGACTTTTACATCTGGATGTGAGATAACCATTAGTACCTCACACTGTCAGACTGTGATACTGTCACACACCCAGTGTACAGACACAGAATACATACATAGATTTGTGTATTCGTGCCCAAAGCCGGCTCGCCGAGATCGGCAAATGAACTCACTGTTGTTCCCTTTGATGCTGTGAAATAGACATCTCTCACTGTCAAAGTTAACAAGGAGAAGACTTGTGCCTTGTTATTGGGAGAGAAGTCACAGCTCATCAAAGGCTCTCTCGCTAAAAATGAGGAAAAACCCAGATGGCAGATGCATATTGTTTACCTGCTTTAAAAACGTCCCCAAATAATTAAGCTGGGTAACATCTGTGTTCATCTGGCACTGTATGAACTATTAAGAGAGAAGAATTCACAGGATGGATGAGCTGTGTTGATGATTTACTTCAAGCTGCCATCAAAGCTTTCAGGCTATTGTTAGCTGCCTGCTTACTGTGCTCTTAAAATTTGATCTGAGACGACCTGAAAGATAATTTTACCTTTTCTCTCTCACCATCAAAGTCTGTGAGAAGTCCTAACCCATCAGTGGATTTGTGGAAATTAGAAGATGCAATGTGGTTTTAATGCAGCTTGTGTAAAACTCAGTAGCCTTTGTTGATGTCAAAGCTACATTAAAACAGCTCTCAGGATTTTTAAAAAACTAATATATGTATAGAGCCACAGCAGGCCGTAGCCTCTATCTATCTCTCCCTCTCTTTCTGTCTCAACCTAAGCAGTGGAGGCAGACAGCCGCCCACCCAGAGCCCATTAAAAGGAGTCTTTCTTCTCCACTGTCGCCAAGTGCTGCTCATGGTGGAATGTTGGGTTGTCTGTAAATGATATGAGAAAGAGTACAATCTAGACCTGCTCTATATGAACAGTGCCTTGAGATACTTCTGTGAATTGGCGCTATATATATACCAAAATCACATTTGATAACACAAATTACTGGAACTCAACATTATGCTGTAGGGTTCATCGGTTATCGGCCTCCTTGACTACTAATAATCGGTATCAGTATCGGCCCTGAAAAAACCATATCAGTCTATCTCTAATATATATATATTAATGTTGCTGTTACTAGCTACTTTAAACAAGCATTTCCACCGAGTCCTCAGAAGACCACGGATTAAAGGTCATCACCTTCACTGAATAGGTCAGTTGAGTGTCTTGAGCTGGTTCACAATGGATAAAGAGGATTATCTAACAACTATATTGTACCTGATAAGTCAATAAGATGACATTAGAAACAAGTGGATATACTGGAAAGGCTGTGTTCAGACAGAACTCTGCAGAATAACCCTGCATCAGAAATAGATGTTGATTTCAATGAAACCACTGGCATTGGAACTGCAGGGTGGCCAACTTGAATACCTGGATCAGTTTATACCACAACGTGACATATCCAGCATGGCGTGGCAATGGCCAATCAAACACCTGCCAGCACACGTTCTGGCCAAATGACTTTGTAATGTGAGCATCTTATTTCTACTGTGCAGACGGAAGTTAAGATGATTGTTGCAAAACCACGTCTCTCATATTTTTTTAAGTGTTTTTTTTTTTTTTCTTTTGGACTGAAAGGGAGAAACAGTTATGACGCTTGTTGCTGTGCTGTTACAGCTTGGTTTTAACAGCATAGCAACAGCAAACCCCCACCTCTGACTTCTTTAGAAAGAGAGATGAAAGAAATGCTGAATGAGAGTGAACAGAAGCTAGACAGGAAACTATATCAGTTATAAATCATAGACATGTAGTGTATTCTTCTCCTAACATGACTTTAAGGGGCTGCAGCCATTGCTTTGCTATTGATAACACAGAGCTTGCATCCTGCCTACATGTGCAGAGATCACTGTGTTCTCACCTCCCACTCTGCATTTAGTTTCCTTTTGCGTCCTCACTGAAGTAAGTAACAGCACACCGTAATGGAAAAAGTTAAAACAGTCCCATTAAACTGGTAATTAACTGCGTAATAAAGTTGAGGCACGACAAAACTGCAGAGCACATGTTGTTGAACATGATGGATGACATTAGTCAAAGCAGCACGATGACTCTGAACTCTTTTTAATGAATTTTTGGGACTTTTGGAAGGTAAAGAGAGGGTTTTTTTGTATGGAAATGCATTTAATTTTTCTTTTTTTTTCCCCACAGGTGTTAATGATGACAGGGAAAAAAAATGACACTGGTGTTATCCTTTGAAATACCCTAAAATACAGTATTTCTAGTCTGTGGAGACAGGACATAGCCTAGCCAACCACAGCTAATCTGCAGCTTAAGTGACAAAAAAAAAGGAGAATTTGTGGAGGAATGTCCACATTTGTCTTTTTCAGTCATTATCGTAATGTCATTCTGAGTGTGACTCATTGCTCTGCTGTCATCCAAAGTCTGCCACATGATGTGACCCTCAAACGCACTGGCGTGGGCTGACGCGCTCTGACAGCTGTGGTGTGTTTATTTCACTGCTGTACTGTCAGTCAGGGGAGGTTATGTTTAACACCAGGCGTGCCCCAAGTGGGCTTAATGCTTCATCCTAATTACAGACCTCAGCCATGAGAAAACGCCTGACTTTGATTGTCTTCTTTTCACCTTCCCTTGTCGCTGTGATTGTGCTTGAGGCCGGTCTGACCTGGCCTGGTGGGCAACTCCATATCTGACAGACAGGAGGCTACAGCTGAGCTCAACTGACCTTGCTGAGCTTATCCCAAACCATTCCCTTCCCATCATTCCCTTTGATAATTAACATTTCATCTGGGAGCCGCAGGAGAGATTATTTTCTGGACAGAGAGCACAATTAACTACTATTACTGTCACGTTGTCAGTGCGCTCTGCCACTCTCCATAGAATAGGAGTATAAAGCACTTCTACTTTTTTCCTCACTGCTGCTTAATAATTAAAATTATTAATGAAGTAAAAACCTCTGGATAATTTGCTGTTTTCACTTTGTTTTTCCTCTGTTTTCTGAGTAAGGTGCAAGAAAAAGGAGGCCTTCTGACTCCCACACTCTCAACTATTTTGCTATCGTGACTGTGAAAGTGGACTCACCGGATGTTTGTTTGAGCTTTTATGCCCAGATGATGATGTCTCGCATTAGTGCTGAGTGCTGTGAACCAGAGCAAAGCACCCATAGCTCTGCATTCTGCCCACAACGCATAATGTGGCTAAGAGTCAGTGGGGTACGATTTGTATTGTGGTTAATGAAGACACAAATTCAGGGTGCACCGATTCCTATATTTTCTGTCTCGGTATTGATCACGTTTAGGGTATCTGCTGGTATCGCTTCCTGATCCAATACTCACAGTTCAAACTTTATTTTACTTTTATCCACATATGTGCATGTTGCACTAATCAGACCACAAATCGCTCTGTAGTTCAGCTGATCAGAGATCAGATACATGCTACCACAGCTTGGTGTGGCTTTTGTATGAACGAGGACAGACTCTGTAGAGGGTATTTCCACAGAGCTCTTACTGGCGTAGGAAGAAAGATTATGTATACATCTTGGAGAAATAAATACATTTACACCTTTTCTGTATCTACTTAGAATTGTCAAGTGGTTGAAATGACAGTGTGAATAAGGCCACAAAGCTTCAGGCAAAGAAACTCTAATCACTAATATCACTTAGTTCACATCAAATTGAAGGCATATACTATTGAAATTAACCAGTGTAACTTTAAGATTCCTTACAGCCATCAAGAATAAACAAAGAGTACATCTTGGTTTGTTTCTTCCAACTTTGATTTCCAGAGGAGCTTATAAACACGGACAGACGTTCCCAATGTGAGTGATATAGTAAAGTTAAACACATGCATTGAGTCATATGGCTCTTTAGCCTGTGAACATTTTGTGCTCAGAGCTCAAGCACCTGGCATTCTGCCGGGTCAGCGTCTGTCTGTCCGCAGAGCTGCAGAGCTATTCCACTCTGTGTCATTTGTGTCACTCACGCTGCTCCGCTGTCATCGGATGCTGCTACTTTTTTCACATTAAACTGTGTACAATAACATGCTGTGGCATTTAGATAACACTCTGATGGTATTTTCAGCGCTTGGTTAAAAATTCATTTTAAATTTCAACTCAGATATTTTGTGCCGATTAACTCAGTTCACCCGGTCCAAATGAAACTGACTGACTGTGCTCATATTTGGCTCTGCAAACACGTTTCTGTTGTGTCACCAAAATGCCAACATTTCATTGTTTCGTTAAATTTGACCACATGGACTTTCTCCAGGTGGGTCTGCAGATTTTCATCATCATTCTGTACTTCACTGACTTTTTTTTTTTTAAAACTAACACCTTTGATTTCCTCATTTGTTTCAATTCACACAGCTGTCCCACAGCCATTACACCAAAAATCACAATTACTACAGTTGTCCATGGTCTTGGTTTAATACAGGTTAAATGAAAAATGTTAATATTTAAAGCAAACATTTTGTCTGTGTTAAAAGTCATGCAGAATGTTTAACTTATACTGTATGTTCACTACATATAGTGCATTTTCAGGACTTGCTACATCATCAGTTAATATAATTTCCTCCTTATGTTGATGAAAAAATGGCATGTTTCCTTCATTATGCATAGAGGACAGTGTACCCAATAGCATGTTTTATCCAACCATATGTCAGACATCTCCAAATCCCACAAAAGCAAAAAGGGGAAGGGGAAAAAAATATTTTCACTTTTTTCGCTGCTCCACTCACAACAGTTAAAAATCAATCAGAACAGACACTCATTAGACCTCCTGCCTCAGTGCTGTCCAAACCTTGTGGTTGTGTCCACTCTGTGCTTTTCATGACTGACCTACATTAAGCTTCCCAGCCCCTGACAGGGCAGCATTAATACAAACAGGGGAGGGGAGGGATTAATGCTTTCCCCCTGAACAGTGGGAGTGCTGCTGCTGATGAAGTGCTTCCTCTGGGCTCAGTGAAAGATCACGCTGTCACTAACAGTACAGCAAAAACCTAATCTGGAAACAACAACGGGATTCTCAGTTATTGGCCAAAATATAATAGCTATTACATCCTATGTGTCTTAAGCTTTTTTAATCTGTTGTTTTTTTTCTGTCCAGACTTAAATGTTACAGGCTAAAATAATCTCTGTGACCTTCCTATATAAATAAATACAAAATAAAAAAAAAATTAAAAAACAGCTTTGTCACCAATTTCTGTAATACAGTAGTGACTCAACATTACTGTATAAATTCATAAACACTCTTGCTCTGTAAACATGTTAAAAATTCTCTGGTACAGGATGTGTACCAGAATGTATTGGATGTTTCTTGTTAGGAAGAAAAAGTACTACATTATACAGTATATAATACATACTACACCAGTCAGTAGTTGACTGACAGGTCATCTTTTGGTAGTGCAGCACAGAATTGCTACTGCTTAGTCACATCAAGTGAACAAACAGGGGTTAATCTGAAAGAACTGTAGTTGGATATCATTTGTCACCGGAGCTCAGCCAGAGACAACTGGGAAGCTTAAAGAGTCTGTTTGACTTTGGAAATAGCACTTATTTTCTTATACTTAACACAAGGCCCATTTACTCATATCATGCGATGGTGTCTCCTCAGTTGACATGGAGATGGTTCATTTTAAAAATATCTATAAAGTTGTTACAGTTGTACAGCCTATCTCCATGCAGTTACAGTCTTGAGTGCAGAATCTACAGGCAACACAATTCTTTATAACCCAGCAAAAAAGAGCTGCATTGGGGATTAGATTTAATGAATTTCTTCTAGAAAAGTTAAATAGGATACTGATGTGTCTAACTAACTATCACATAGTACTGTGTAGAATGTATAAGCAGTTGTTGATTCTGGAAGGACTTCCCTTGAAAAATCTGCAAAAATCTGTCCTCTGTATTCCCTCTTCTTTTCTTTTCTTTACAAAGTTTTTTAAACTCATTTACCATATGGTTCCAACACATTACAACAGGACAGACATCCACCATCAGTGAGAGAAACACCAATAGACCTTATTTAGAATTTTTGACTTGCAATCTAGTCCTAGGACAACATTCCTCATCACTACATGTTTGACTGAGTGACTGAGTTTGACTCCCATGTCTATTTGAGGCCACTTGTCAGCTTGGTTACTCTGTCCAGCAAGGCACTGTAGTATCTTGAGGTTTCCTCGACCCCGCCACAGCGGTCACTAAGGGTACTGGATCTTGACAGAGTCACTTAAGCGTCTTGAACAGCCTGGTCGAACAAATGCCTATTTTGCAGGTATCTCCAGAACTGATTCTGAGGTATATCATATTGCTCTTTTAACATAGTGAAAGATTTAAGTATGGGCTTGTCACCTATCCTTTAAGTCACTTAGATTAAGCCCTAAAGAACAAGTAGAGTGCCACAAAGGGAGCTCTCAATCCAAGCAAGAGGTTGTGCAACAAACAGTAAAATATCATCGGCGTATAGCATCAACTTACATGACACCTGGGCGATCTGCACGCCAGGGAATGAAGGATTCTGACAAGCAGAAGTTTGCAGTGTTGTTTGCAGCTCTAGGAAAACACAAAGTGGAGAGAGGACAGGAGGGCTGCCCTATCTGATTACAGCAACTTAACTCAAGAGATTAATCCCTCCCCAAGTAGTACTGAAAAAGAAAGGCCATCCCAACCTATCGAATGCCTTCTCTGCATCCAGTGAGGCAGCTGTGATAGGGGAGTAAATGAATCAATTCCTTCTATGGATTCACCAGCTTAAGAATTTGAACACGCAGGGGTTTATGGTTCATTATGGGAAAGGTGCAAAATTCATGTAATTTATTCTCTATACAAGGAGCGTACAGACAGGCAAGAATCACTACTTGTCCTCCATAATATTTCAACAGTCTGCTTGCCTGTAATATAAAGCCACAAAGCGACATTTCTGTATGTAACCTGTAACCTACTATGACTTGCTATCTAGGCATAAGTAGCACCTAATTGCATCCTCTTCAGGACACCTCCAAACAGCAAATTAAATCATTGGGAGATTATGGGTTTCTTGAAATAAAGAGAATCACCTGTAAGTTTGTGCCCAGAAGTCTTAAGCTCTCACTGTTGCACAAAGGAAAATCAAGTATTATTATTGCATTACATTAACCAAGCAGTTATCTGCACCTGTCAAGTGAAACTGTTAAAATTGGTTGAAAGGGAAGAAAGCATTTTCTTTAAAAATTCATCCGGTAGAGTATTTTAAATATGTACCATTAGAGTGTTTTTCAATTTCACTATTGACAGCTCTCTTCTATTTTTACTAGTGACACTCTAATAGACACAGCAGGGGTAAAATGTTCACTAGATTTCCAGGCAGCCTTACTTTAACTAATATTTCATTCTCTCCCCTCCTTACATTTCAAATACTGTCAGTCTTTTTAAATCATGACCTTGTCAGTAGGATGAATGGCTGTCAGAGCACCAGCCATACTGCGTCACAACCACTTGTCATGTCATGTTTTACATCTTCATTTTTAAGAAATAGCAGACTGATATCAGAGGCTATTTGCCTGCTTATTAAGGATGTTTGTTAGAGGAGATGAGTGCGAAGGCTGTCTGTACGAGCATATATTTTCTTTCTACCAGATTAAAATGCTTAAATACAATAATTAATAATGCAGGGTTATAACCTCTAATGGTTACGATGACAAGTCATATCTGACAGTGTGCTGATATATTAATGACAACTGATCCTGCTGACAGTTTTGTACTGCAGCTGCTTGAACTAACATTAGCATCAGAGACTGACACTAGCTTAACAGACTGAAAGGACCAGGTAACATTAGCTTCACAGTCCAACATGAGGTTATGTTAAGGTTAGCTTCGCAGACTGGCAGGACTAGTTTACATTAGCTGCGCAGACTGAGAGGACGAGCTACCTCTCAGCACCAAATCCTAGTCCAGATTCAGAGCTATATTCTGATAATACGCTTAAATTGATGATGTGCTCACCTGTTGTTATGCACTCGATTTTTGAGACATAGTGCTTTGAAATTAAGCTTTGACTAATCTTCATACATCCTGGAGAATCCCTGGTAGGCATGCTTCTCTCCTCACCTCTTTTATGGCTTGGTTTGAGAGGAAATGGGAAAGCATGGGGCAACAGTGGAGAAATGAGAGCGACTGAAGGGGGAGGACAGGAAAGGTGGAGTGAAGTGGAGAGCAGCGCCAGGGCCTGTGGTCATCCTACAGGGTGTATGAGGCTGCCAGAGGCCTTGTAATCCCCCCCAACCCCTGCCCTCCATCCCCTCTCGATCATCCCCTCCACCTCACCATGACAAACCGGATCTGCTCTCTATCAAAGACCCACAGGCTACCTCTCTCTTTCTTACCCAGCCGTCCTCATCCCATTTGTCATTTACACTGCTGCAGTCTTCGTCAGCTTGCAGGGACAGGCTGTTGCTGCCAGGCTTGGCTGCTGAGTTCCCAGGCCTGGCAAGGAGGAGCCACCAGTTCCCCCAGTGGCAGCATTTAGAAAGCCACTTAATGGGTTTAGGCGCATTTGCTAATTTGTCAACAAGTTTTGGATGTGGAGCCCACTGCCAGGCTGGTTGGTCTGGCACTTGACTGGAAGGGATCTCTATTGGCCGACCATTGCTGGAGCCATGGGTGAAATCAAATTCAAAGGTCTTTGCATACTTGACTGTTTGTGTGTTGGCGCTTCAGGCTGCAGAACTCAATTCTGAATGCCTTCCAAACAAGCTGATGTACCAACTAATTATCATTACTGTCCTGTCCTTACTCAGTCTTAATGGGTATGGATTCAGAGGATTTTCAGCGCCGGAAGGATGACAGTAATTGGAAATACAATAAATAACTTTTTGTCTTGTTTTGTTTTGAAGAGAATCAAATCTAATGTCACATATGCCTCGTTCACATTTCCTATCTTTGAATGTCTAAAGCCTGCATGCATGTTTACTTACATTCTCAATGTAAGTTAGTTTTTTTTACAAAGTGGTGTCAGGATAGAAAACCCTCATTGGCTTTTGTGTCATTATAGAAGAGGAATAATCATTGTTGGCCTCACTCACATGTGTTTTGAGGTTCAGTTCACAATGAATGACGTCCAATCACATCTGTAATGTTTGGCTCCATATGTGTGAACGGGGCATTACACCCACTCACCAAATCTGTCAGCCCGTGTTGCCAGTTTAGAAGCTTAACTCCACTGTCTACTGGTTTCACATGCAGGCTCCAATGAGATAATGTGCAGCAATTCTAGTGTGTACACTGGAAATGCTGCTCTGTTCTCAACTCCACTGCCTTTACATTTCTGGTCTATTCAATTAAAATAAATATTGAGATTTATTGCAATGCTTTCATTTTATTTTAGTAACATAATGAGATATAAAACACATAAAAGACAGACCAATCATTAAAACCAGTTAAGTATAGGCATATAGTATTCATAGTAAATTGCAGACATGGTTTCAGTCTGCCTGTGACTCTCATAAAATGTCAGAAAAACAAATCTAACAAGCATCAGTAATGTGTCTTCTAAAGATTTGACTTATGAGACCCCAATACAGGAACACTATAGACAGTAGATGCTCTCTCGAAGAGAGTCACTACTGCTTTATCACCACTGTTTGCAAGGTATTTCTGCAGGTTCTGAAAAGATTTAAAAAGCACTGAAATCAGTTTGTTCAACAAAAAAAAAGGCTTTAAAAAGGTATTAAAGTTCAAATTTATGGTCCTGCGTATTTTCTCTAGACATTAAACGCTTAGTTTCTGTAGTTACCGGAAGATCATCACTTCAGCAGAGGCAAGTGAGAGAAATAACTTAAACAAACTGAAAACACTTGATAATTTCTAATTGGTTAATCTGTCCACCCATTTCCTGCTGCTTATCTCGGTCCAGGTCACATACATTTTCATTAGTTCTCTAATTAGGAATTCTCCAAAAATTCTCTAAATAGCCTAAAGGTGTGAATGTGAGTGTGAATGGTTGTTTGTCTCTATATGTCATTCCTGTGATAGAATGCCAATCTGTCCAGGGTGTACCCTGTCTCTCACCCAATGTCATCCAGCCCCCTGTGACAGCAGCATAGATAACATACTGATTGGATGTTATATATTGCTGATATTATTATAAATAATTCTGGTTCACATTGTCCCCACTGATTTTCCATCATCTTTATCATCAGTTTTTTTTGTATGGTGCATGAGCAGGAGGATATACTTCTGATACACGCACAAAAATGGTTAACATAGTAACATGTCATCCAGCTTTTCAAGCAGGCTTTATATCCTTTGTACTGAAACAGTCTTTTTCAAAAAGCCCAGTAAAAATAGCAGTTTAAAGTAGCTGCTATTTTCAGAAAATACTGAGGACAGGCCAGATGACTTCAGATGAGAGACATGATCCCCTCTTAATTTCACCAATTTATCTCAGTTAAACAGTGAAGGATGCAGAAAACAGAAAAATGGACTTTGTCCTTCAGTTTATGGATTGAAAAAGTACAATTTGGAACTCTACATTAAATTATTGCCAAAAACGTTTCAGAAGTGAAGTTGAGATCCGTTTTTCTCTTGTTTGTTTTTGTCAATCCAGGGTTTCTAAGCACAGGAGACCAGGCAGCCAAGGGCAACTACGGCCTGCTGGATCAAATTCAGGCTCTCAGGTGGATCAAAGAAAACATCCAGGCCTTCAAAGGAGATCCAAAAAGAGTGACCATTTTTGGCTCTGGTGCCGGAGCATCGTGCGTCAGCCTGCTCACCCTCTCACATTACTCAGAAGGTACGTGTACTCGCTCATAAGCATGCATATGCACACAGAGACATGCTCACACACAAGGGACCTTTTCATCATTTTATATCTGCTATATCTACTACCATGCTTCCATACAGTGTGGGCTTCACATCAAGAACATATTCACAGCGAGCACTAGGGTGTTGCCTCTAAACCAGGTGTAACCAGCAACATGCAATCATCGCACCCACGTTAATAAATCCCTAAATCCCTTTAGTTTAAATGACCTCATGACCTTTCCATTAGTGCCACCCTCAGGAATTTCATGTTTTAAGAGCAAATACTGGCACAGCTTATTATTAGTAAAATCTCAAGTCTGATCTCAAGAAGTTTTTCCTGTTATTTGTCTCAGTCTCGTGGGTGTTCTAATTCATTCTCAGCCGGTCCCACCTGTTCTTTATTCTCAACTGTTGTGTCTTTATTCTTGTAGTAAACAGGTAATATCTTGGTTGGTTAATTGGCTTTTATTGAGTTATGTGTAAATTCTTATTCTGACTTCGAGCACAGGTTTTACAAAAAGTTTAAACTCCAGTGTTTTATAAGAAACATGCAAATATTCTCTCATGTCTTTCTGGTCATTTAGCAAACTTTCAGATTTATTTTTCCACCCCTTAATCCTTAGTTTGTGAAGCACTGGTCTTACTTTATTATGGTTCAGTTAATATTGTAGCATCTCTGGGTTAACTAACTAGACTGTAGACTGACTTGTTTTACAGGCTGTGTATTTCCTTACAAATATTTTTGCCCAGTTTAGCTTGGGTGAATTTTCTGTTTTGACATGTCATGTCTGGGTGCAGGACAAGACAATTTACTTAACTGTGTTTATTCACCCACAATCAAACACAGACCTGAAGCACAAAAAGATTAATATCACCTTTGCAGCAAGAGGTTTTGTTACTTTTAATCAGATAATTGGCATCATCACCACATGCAAAGTCAAAAACCAAAGTATGTGTTCATTCAAGTGTGTATTCATGCTAAACATTTCTCTAGTCATCTGCATTGGAGAAGAAGGAATAGATTCTGGATTATCATACTGTATGTATGTCTTTATTTCTATGTATTATTAATGGATAATATAAATAGAACGGCCAAAAGTTGATTCTTGTAGTATTTTCTGGCTCCCATAGAGCTCCTGGCTTTCACAAATGAATAGTTCCATGCAACTCAAATTTATACATCAGGGGAGGAAAATCGCCTGACCCATCTGTCAGAAAAAGAGGAGGATTTGGAGGATTGGACCTCTAAAAGTGCTGCTGCACATCCCAGACCATTCTTCTCTCTGTGTGGGACAAATACAGGCTTTGTGAAAAATGAACCTTTCCACAAAATCAACCTTTTTATCTTGCCGGTGAAAGTCCATTGGGTTTACCTTAGAAGGAAACAGAGTGAGGGAGACTTCCTATTCCCCCTTTGGTCTTGTGTTGCAGTTATTAGGCTTGTTTTTTGTTTTTTTTTCATTTTGTACTTAAGGGAATAGGAATGGCTTACTTTACATTTAGATAAAAGTCCTCATGTTCTGATGGGAAGCAATCAAGACTGAGAGAGTCGACAAACACTCCAAGCATTCTTGCTGATGTATAATACATCACTAAGACATATAATGGTCCTTTTAGCATTTGCTCCTGTATCTTGGAGCTCTATTGTGAAGCTGCTGACAGTGATACCATCAGCAAGCAACATACCAAGGTCATAAAAAACTCTGTATATATAGTTTTGAAGTTAACATCTGATCTGAGGTTTAACTGACACTCCACATCTATCAGTGGCAACAGTAAAACCTTATACGCGGCTTACCAGGCCTTGTGGGAAATGTCTTCATTGTGCTCAAAACATACTTTTTAAGTCGGCCTGGTTGAGTCACCGCCACTGTGTGTTTATACGAGTATAAATAGCACTCACTGAAACAAAAAAAAATACACATAACTCCAGTATTCCTGGTGTACTGTGGCCTACTTGCTGATTGGCAGTCCGTGAAGCCGTGCTACCTATTCCAGAATGTGGAAACAGCCCGAGGTGTTGTTGCTATATAAACAGCAAATATCTTTTATGTTCCGGTTTGTTCATTAGGGACACAAAGATGTAACGTCAGTATTCTGAATCATCCATTTGTTTGCCTTGAAATGTTTTTATGCTGCTATAAAAAGACAGTTTTTGACTGGGCTTTTATCAATGGTATTTTAAAACTGAACAATTTATCAATAGCGTATTTGTGAAATGGATGATTGCCAAAGTAGTGATGCACTGATCTGATCTGTTGGAACAGTATTGGCCATGATGCTGACTCCATTAAGTGGATTAGTCAAACATGACTGATCCACAGTAATGCTGTTTTCTGTGCTGCTACATTCATTTGCTCCGATGAGCTAATGTTGCGTAAAACCACTATTAATAACATGCCAGTCCCTGTATGTGATACAAATAGATACATTTTAATGTGACTGCAGTGGAAATTCTTTACTGTGAAACCAGTGGTGTTGACGGTGACATTTGTGGTTAGCTCTTGCAACAGATTTGCTCCATGTGCAGCAGTTTTTCTAAAACTAAATTAGGCTATTTCTGCACTTTTATCAAGAGATCGTTTTGCAATACTGGATGGATGAGGTTTATACTTTAAACTTTATAAAAGAGAACAGCACAGCAAACCAAAACTTTTACATCATACAAGCAACAAACCTTAACAGCTGGAGTTTTAGAAAACACTAAAGAGGAGATACACTGCTCAGCTAAGGTTTGGTTTCCTGAGACAAAAGATGGAGCCACACACAGGTGAAGTAGTGTTGGTTGAAGGTGTTGAAGGTGAATGTTGGTGTACAAACATTTCCACGTATAGTTAAGAATTAATGTGTTGCTACAATCCCATGTTACCTTGCACATTGAAAAATATTTTATCTAGTTCCAGCTCAGCCTGTTTCCAAGCAGCAAAAAACTCCAATTAAATGTTTGCTGCTTTTCACCTAACATGAAGCTTGAACTCTTTGCTGCCCACATTGTGTGAATGTGTGTCTTTCACTAATACCAGCTCCACTCTCAGATCTGTTCCAGAAAGCCATCATCCAGAGTGGCACAGCTTTGTCCAGCTGGGCGGTCAACTATCAGCCTGCCAAGTACACACGAGCCCTGGCTGAGAAGGTGGGCTGCAACATGTTGGACACCATAGACCTGGTGGAGTGTCTGCAGAACAAGAACTACAAGGAGCTGATTGAGCAGTACATCACACCTGCAAAGTACCACATCGCCTTTGGGCCTGTGATCGATGGAGATGTGATCCCGGATGACCCGCAGATCCTAATGGAGCAAGGAGAGTTCCTCAACTACGACATCATGCTGGGGGTCAATCAAGGGGAGGGATTTAAGTTTGTAGATGGCATTGTGGACAGCGAGGATGGGGTGTCTGCCAATGATTTTGACTTTGCTGTGTCAGACTTTGTGGACCATCTCTATGGCTACCCAGAGGGCAAGGACACTCTGCGCGAGACCATCAAATTCATGTACACAGACTGGGCAGACAAGGAGAACCCAGAGACCCGGCGCAAGACCTTGGTGGCTCTGTTCACTGACCACCAGTGGGTAGCACCAGCAGTGGCCACAGCCGACCTCCACGCCCAGTATGGCTCGCCCACCTACTTCTACGCTTTCTACCACCACTGTCAGAGC
Organism: Lates calcarifer; assembly: GCF_001640805.2. Taxonomy (NCBI): domain Eukaryota; kingdom Metazoa; phylum Chordata; class Actinopteri; family Centropomidae; genus Lates; species Lates calcarifer. The sequence continues at coordinate 13,269,842 of NC_066854.1, forward strand.
GACATGAAGCCCAGCTGGGCCGACTCAGCCCATGGTGATGAAGTACCGTACGTGTTTGGAATCCCTATGATTGGCCCCACAGATCTCTTCAACTGCAACTTCTCCAAGAATGACGTGATGCTGAGCGCTGTTGTCATGACCTACTGGACTAACTTTGCTAAAACAGGGTGAGTGCTCTTTTCCTTTGTTGTTTCCTTTCATTGCATTTTAGTCATGTTGTACCATCACTTGTCTGACTATCTGTTCTGACAGAGATACACGACGCTTAGCATTGTTTTTGCTTCTAAAATTCCGACTTTGCTGTGAGTGTTGTCGTACCTCGCGATGGATAAAAGAGAGAGAATACCTGTATGACAGGAGATCCATGTTTATAGCCCAAACAGGAACTGCTAGTAGCTTTAAATGCTGTACATTTTCCACAATCTCAAAACCTTAGGGCAAAAAGGGGGCTTCTCGTATAGCCAACTGCTGACTGAATGGCTGAATCCAATTGTGGAGCTCTGAATTTGCAGACTGGGTCATCACTGACTTCAGTCATATGTACTGTGAAGTGTTTGAGGTTCTCACAGTATATCCACATAGTATCAGTGACATGTAAATTGATGGCATCTAAGAAGTCTCTAGCTAAAGTGGATGAAAATGGAATGCAAACTGCTCAGGGTTCTCTAGTCTATTTCTTACAATTAAAATCACCTTTAAAGAAGCAATTACCTGCTTACAGCGGGTAGCTACTTGACACTCCAAAGATAGATTTGCGCTGGGGTATCAACAAAAAAGTTTTGTTATGATTAGTGTTTTAATGATTAACACATGAGTCAAAGAGATCAAGCGGAGGTTAATATAACAAGTCAAATCCTCCCCCGGTGCTCGGCAGTGCTGGATTTGATGAGAGGATTTGCTTTCTGTTTATATTTGGATCATGTTTTTGTTTCTCACACCCTGAGATTAGGTATCGGGGTGTTTGCAGCCCAGCCATACTGAAAATTCACATAAATAAAGTCTTGATCAGCTTCATAGGCTGTAGCGTTCACTCCCCAGCTCTCTGTTTGGCTCCCATCCAGTGGATTCCTGATCAGTGGGGGATTGGCTTCCTTATAGACATTTTGGGAAGGCTCTTTTCTCTCGCTGCTTTTTTTCAGTGTGCTTCCAATAAAGCAGAGACTGAAAGCAAATTCATCACTGGGAGTGCGGCCATTTTTCAACAAGTCTCTCCCACTCTTTGCAGTCTCCTGTTGTGAATCAGACATATTGATGTTTTGAAACTTTTCTTGATGTCAGTACAAAAAAATTGGCCAGTTTGGATGTACACACAGTATTATTGAGTGTGGCTGTAATTATGTATGGGCTGATTATGGATGTGTTGCTCTTAGTATTTTGTCTCACAACATGTGGTGTGGAGACGGCAACACTGAGGATTTTGAAGAGTGATATGTTGATCTGCATCTTAAATGCCTAGTCTCCTAACACATCAGTTAGAACTGAAGAAGGCTTTCGACTGAGAGATGAAACACCTTCAACATCCTCAAGCAAATCCAGTTGCCTTGGTATAGCACTTAGAAGCAAAAAATATGCTGTACTCAACTGGTAACTCACAAAATAACGTCGATCCTAAGAATTCTGGGAGCAAAAAAAGATGAACACAGCCCTATCAAGGATTGTAGAAATACTTTAGATCATCAGTCCAATGGACAAAAATAAGATGGAATGATTATTGCTTGTTAATTATTATTTATTAATGCTATTAACCCCCTGTTCGTCCCACTCTATTTTCGGGCCTAACGATTACTGTTGGAGAGGGCTCAGTGATTAACAGTAATTAGATCATTTGTCTTTCGCATTATTGTTTAGTTTTCATTTGCTGGGGTAAATTATAATTGTAAATGTATTGTTTGCAAGTTTTCATTGACTAAATGACCACAGCATCATACAGCAGCTCAGTGGGCCATTTATCTTCCAGTAGCAGAGCAAAATGTATTGACAACACAGGGTATCTCTCAGATTTAATGCTCTTTAACGCCTCAACACTTTCCACAGTGGAATGGATGCACATGGGTGACCTCTCTATACAGTTTAACAAATGTATGCAAACCCATATATAATACTATCTAAATAATGTAATGATCAAAATGTTTAATTACATTACATTACATGTTATTACATATATTACATAATTTTGGGGAGGTTTTGAATATGGTTAGCTTGAATTCCTTGATTTAAACAACAGAGATTTGTAAAAACAATATTATTGCCTAGCCTTAGCGCACATAAATACTGATAGGGCCGTACAAACCACCACATACAAATCCAAATCCAAATAAGCCTGATAGATCAAAGAATCTAAAATGCTAAGACAGTCCACTGGTTCTAAACATTTAGGATTTGGAAATCATCAGTGGTTCCTGAGGCGGTGTAGCAGAGCTACATTACCAACTTGCATACAGTCTGATAAGTATCCTCCGAATCCAGCTGACTACACAATCAGACATTACAACAACTCCTAAACTCCTCCTTTCCTAGATTGAGGAACCATATTATAAATGCCTAAAATGCTTATGTCACATACAGTATTTATTTATCCATCAGATCAAACCACTCAAGTGTTTCCATCATTTCTGCTGAATTGCGGATCTCAAATAACATGAAGCGTACACTCTATAGAATTCAAAACATAGTCCAGGATCAGATTTCACATGAGCTCAATTAATCATTAATCAGCTATGTCCAGGTACACTTTTATTATCACAAGTTATTTTGGGAAGTATAGTCATTTCATTTTACTACCATTTAGAGGACAGTTTCTAATAGTAACAAATATTTGAATTCTTAAGGAGCTTTTCTGTTTGCACAAAAAATCTAAGATGAGGTGGATCAGTTTTTTGCATCAGTTTCAGTATCCTTGTTGCAGGTTTGCATTTGCACTGCAGACCAACCTGAGCAGTGAATGCATACAGCAATGGTAAGCCCCAAGGGGAAAACGTGCCTGCCAGTCCCCACCTGAACTGCATAAAGCAGGCTAAACATTCCAGAGTGAGTTAAAGGTTGTCATGCTTCCTCTTTGATAGCTGGAAGTTAGTTTAAGCAACAGAGAAAAAGCTGAGAGGGCTGAAGTAGGAGAGAGCCTGTGACAGTGTTGGACACAGAGTGCAAAGCTGTGGCTACTTCCTGCAGCAGTATGTACCAGAACTGGTGATTAGGTTCAGCTCAGGACATTGCTACTTGTCCTCCTTCATTCCATACCTTTATTTTCTGCAATTCTAGTCATCAATTAATCTCAGGTATCTAGTCAAATATTTTTAGTTAGCTAGTTTTGCCGTCACTGAAATACAATCCTCCCTCTCACTCCGGTTGGAGGCATTGTCTTTACGGCTCAGTTGGACCAGCATTTACAGATGTTCCCTGCTAGAGCCATTGTTTCTGTCTTCATCTGGTGATGACCCTCATTTTCTCTTTCATTACTAATCTCCTCATACTTTCTGAACTGGAAGTTAACCTCCCCGTTTGGTTTCAGAGCTCTCCAAAGCTCTCTTCCAACCATGTTGACTTCCTGCTTAACATGGAATAACTTTTTTTCCCATGGAATCCTCTTTAAGTTGGATCATTTTCCTTTTCTCTGTGTCCCAACTGACCTACATGCTGCTGAGTGTCTCACATTTCTGCTTCAGGTGTGTAGCTGGCAGCTGCTCTGTATGGATGTTAGGCAGCACCAATGTGCTGCAACACCTACAAGACAAATATATATTTAGTGTTTGAGCTAGGACTCTGGGGCCCATTCTAGGTGGATGATAAACTACTGTCAAAACTTTTGAGTGCCATAAATTTTAAAGATAGCAGAGCTGCTGGCCAAGCTATACTCCAGGTACCCAACAGAGTGACTGTCAAGCACAGAGAACCTGATAGTAACTGCTCATGGTTGGGTACCAGCACCATAGGAAGCACAGCACTATCCAAGCTAGTCAGTTAGTGTCCACCTACTGCACATGCACCTTTAGTGCATAGAAATATGAGGTCAAAATAGTTTTAAGTACGACTATTTGATGGATTGCTGTCCCAGTAAGTATACACATTTATGTTTGCCTCACACTGAATTGTTATAACTTATGGTGTTATATTTAGTGATGTACCATGTACTCTTCAAACCAGTGGTGACAAATGTTTTATTAATGGTTTAAATCATTCAATTACTTGTCAAGTAAAAATACCAAATATTTGCTGGTTGCATCTTCTCCAGAGAGAAAATTCTGCACCATGCTGTTTCATATCTTTATATATTGAATACATTCATCATCATATGCTGTTGATCAGACAGAACAAGCAATTTTAGGACTTTGCCTCAATATATAATGATATAGTTAATGTAATTTTTTTTCAGGGAATTGAGAAGTGAATTGATAAAGCTAAGTGTGAATGATAACCTGTATATTATGATGGAAAACACAGAATTCTATACAAGCTGCTTTCACACACATTTAAAGCTGCTCTGGTGTCAGACGGTACAAGCTAACGCTGAATACATTACAGCTAATCCAATACACGAAAGCATCTGTTCCACCACCGTGGTGAAATGTATTGTGACTGTGAGTTTTCAGTTTTCACATACCTGTCAGTGTGGGACGAGTACAGATTTAGTATTCCAACCTATAGCAGGAGTCACTGTTATTGTTAACAGATTGGAGGCTTGGTGGAAACATATGCACGCAAAGCATGTATTTTTCAGTTCAGTGAGCACAGAAGTCCTCAAGCGTTGTCTTTTTCTTTTTTATTTGTTTATTTATTTTAGAAAATTCAGTGGCAGAGGAGTGGCATATTGTCCCAACATATGCTAGAACTGAGATGACAGACCTTAAATGAAACCCCACCACATGCCTTATGTATAATTCCATATGTAGCCACCAGTTGGAGGGCAGACCTTGCATTATGGCTGAGTCCTGCCTTTTTAATGAGAGAACCACATTAGGCAAAGGCACAGATTTACATTTAATAGATCTATCATACTTGTTACCAGCGAGATTGACAGGTGGATTGGTTCAGCATCAGCAGTAATATAGGCGTTGTGTCAGACTGCTGTGGTGAAGAGGGAGCTAAGCCAAAAGGCAAAGCTATTGATTTATAATTCAGTCCATGTTCCAACCATTACCTGTGGCCAAGCTCTGGGTACTGAGATTATGAATACATGCAGCCAAAATGAATTTCGTCCATAGGATGCCTGGGCTCAGCCTTAGAGATAGGATGAGGAACTCAGACATCTGGAAAGAGCTCAGAATAGAGCGGCTGCTCTTTTGCTTTCAAAAGACCCGGTTGAGGTGGTTCGGGTGTCTGATCAGGATACTTCCTGGGCACCTACAACTGGAAGTCCTCTGTGCTTATACCAGATCATGCTGGAGAGACTGTGTGTCTCATCTGGCCTGGAATTTCCTCCCAGGAGGATGGACATCCGGGTTACCTTGCTTAGCCAGCTGCCAACACAACCTGACTACAGATAAGCAGAAGAAGATAGATTGATGGACGGATGGAATATATATATATATATATTCTGTATATTCAGTCATGTATTTCAGTGACAATAGTGTCACATTTTTGCCATTTCTGTTTTGTTTGTGCCATGTATCCATCTGATTCCCTGACTGAAAACTGCATGTTTGTGCTTTTGCTCCGAGGCTTGGAAAATTACATAAGTAATAACGCACTATTCTTTTGTGTTTATTTCTGCACCTCTGGTTCTGGCACACCTTCACTCAGGCAAAGGGCTCTGTTATCTAAACAGTATATTGCAACATGAGGTAAAGGAGCATTTAGATACCATAGGATTGCACTTAGGAAATAAAATAGTTCATTGTCTGCTTAAAGTGAGACAAAGAGGGCTTGACATTAGCACATATCCACCCGCCAAATGTGTAGAATGTAGAATTCAACAGTGGTGGGTATCAGAGTCACTCTGATGAATAGCCACTTTGGGGGAAGTGCAATGCTACAACTTCCATTTTTACACACCAGTGACCAGCAGGAAGCTCCATGATGTGGCGGCATTTAGCAGGTGTAAACAAACCAGGAGAGCAAGGGGATGGAGTTGTGTGACAATGAACACACTTGCAGGAGAGGACTAGGGCTAGCTTCCTTGCTATGATTGATTTTTAATGGTGATTTTTAATGTTAATATTTTGGTTTGACTTTCAGACGTTTGGGGCCAACATCTGTCCATTCTGACTTAGAACACTTGTAGGAGCTTTAATTCTTTCAGATTAAAACCATCCTCTCTTTCTTAAAATATGTTCATCCTGACTCCGGTATGATTTGTGGGTTCAACACAACTATTTTGCTACAAGCCTTAAATCACGGTTTGTTTTCTTTATGCTGCCCTAGTATTTTAAACAACATTAATCAAATGCTTGTAGCAATAAGGTTGTGTTGCACCCATGTATCACACAGGTCTCAGGTTGAGAGGATTTTAAGAAAGAGAGGATGCTTTTAATCTGAGGGAATGAGGAAACAAAAAAATAATTTGGCTGGTCTTCAGTGGCTTCACTGATACTGGGTGTAACTGCCAATTTATCTGGATTAGAACAAGGTACAATATCACACATGAGCTGAAATGCAACAACTGCAAATGAATTAGGTAAATACCATGAATAAAATATTTAGTTTTCTTTTTGAACTTTTAAAATTGTTTCTATGTATTTATTTATTTATGTAATCTTTTTGTATCTTCGTCTTATTCAGTTGCATGTTTTCATGCTAAAGGAGCTTTACTTTAACAAAGCTGAATATTTAATTACCAGTACTTTAGTCTGATACATTTTTTATGTAGTCTTGATTTGGGTCTTTACAGTGGTCATTTACACTAAAACAGGTTGTAAATTTAGTCAACTGTAGCACAACATAGTCAACTGTAATGAAATAAAATGTAACTTCCCAACTACAAACTTATAGCTAGTGAAAATACTGAGTGGCTAGTTTTTGGAAACTTTGGAAAACTACTAGCCACAGTTGCTGGTGAGCAAAAAAGTTAATATCGAACCCTGGAGACAAGGGACCTATTGAAAGAAGAAATTACACAATGTTCTTCTTAAATCTATATTAAATGATATACTCTGATCAGTTAAGTATAGTCACAGGTTTTGTTGTTAAGGACTTGGTCTGATAGCTTATGGTGAGTTAGGGTTCAAAATGATCAGTGTTATTGTTAATGCCTGAAACTATGCTGACCCTTGTAAGCTCATACACTTGACCTGTTTATTCACTTTGAAATGATCAAATAAAGCTTACAATGAGGTTCAGGCAGATGGCGATTGTGTGAAGGTCGGTTTCCCTCTCTGCTCTCTGTTCTACACACATCGTCGAACAACCTTCCAAAAACCCTGATTACTTTGTTTCAGAACTCTTGGGTCAGCTTTATTTCCCAAAAGACCACAATTGCTTGGACAAGCTCCTGTTTTGTGCCTGGTTAAGATCCTTTCAAACCAACAACACCAACCAAACAGACTCTACGGGGTTCAGAAGTGATGACTCTGCAGGAGTCTTCACTCAGCTGGCTCCTCTGAGCCGATGCAGTGCTGTGCTCCAGATGATTATCCTGGAAATGAACCAGTGGTGTGGCTCAGAATGTTCCCAGATATATGAATCTGCAGTTTGTTTATCACACTGATTTTAGATATACACATATGGAAGTCTAAAAAGTAATAATGTACATGTTATTTATTGTACATGTAACCCAAAAGTTGTTTTGTGAGTTGTTTACCAAATTGACGGTATGGAAGTGCATTACCTTCACCGAAGGGGGAAAAAAAACTGAGATGTTATCTCATAATTATGAGATCAATTTCTCATAATACAAAGGAATTTTGCCAAAATAGTAACAGTGTCAACTATGATGCATCCTAAGATCAAAGATCAGTCAAAAAGCTGCTAGGGGGGACTAGTAAGAATCTGACACCTTTAATTTTGAGATACAAATCTGCTTATTCAGAGACCTATTTCCTTGTTTAAAGCTCCAGTTTGCAGTTGCATCTTCAAAAAATTTTAATGCAGCACTATTTTACATTTAACATCATTATCATTATGGTAATGTGTTATATTTTCATTTGCAGAAATTATGTATTCTTAACCTTGTAAAGAGGATTTAAATATTGGCAATCTTGGACTTCCATACACCTCACATACTGTATAGGTTACATATGCTGTGTCTAAGCTCCATACTACATCGTCATTGTGTAGGGCAGATTGTTTTGTACTGTTTTGACAGTTAGTACAAATGAAATCAACATACTTAACTAATTTTATGCAAAGAGGAAATGATACAACACAAGCACAAATTAAACTGCAACTCTGGAATAATGTTAATTAACCATCACAAACAGGGTTTTTTTCTTGAAATTTGAAAGTTTGTGAAAGTGAAATTTTCTTCTATTTTGTAAGGTATTCCTGGACGCAGTCTATCACCATCCACATTTTTTTCCAGCTGGGTGAAGCTCAGTTTTCCTAATGAATTTCTCAATGGTTCAAAAGTATAAATTGCACATTCAAAAACAGAGTTTCAGTCATTTTTCCAGTTAGAATATACAATTGACCCAAAACCTGCTTAGAATTACTTAGTAGTATGGATTTTTAGCATACACACACCTCCTCTGACTAAGTGAATATAATGAATGCATTACATTCATTTGGACTTACAATAAGTGCATTCAGTCTCCAAAGGAGGACATAGAGGAGCACATCCCTGACCACCCATATTCCATTCCATGCACAGTGCTTGCACATCTGCACATGTAAACACACATCTATTGAAAACCACATAGAGTCGTGTTACACAAACACGCCCTCACTGACTGTTTGCCTCTCATACAGAGCAGGGAGTTCATCAGTCTTACTTGGTGGCCCCTAAACGCAATGCATGACTCAAGATGAGGCCTTCCGATTGAGTATTCAGATATACACTCCCCCCATACACACACACGCAGATACACAAACACTCCAGAGTGTCAGCTCAAGGTTATTGTCTAGCCTTCACTCCCCCTCACCTCTCCAAAGTTAATGAAATCGCTCTCACAAAGTCACTAGAGAGGCAGCTGTATTCCAAACTACAAAATAAATAAATAAATAACACGCCGAGTAACACTGAATATTAAGAAAATGTGACAACACACCTGAAAACGTGTCATTGGTGTATAAAGGACAAAGAACATTTTGTCAGCTTCTGCATTCAAATTTTGAGTCACCTTAAAAACACATTAGATTTGAACACAGGGAGCAGAGAAACTGAAGAAAAGCTTTGACTTTATTGAGTAATGACTCATCTGGAAGTGTCACAAATTAGTGACGTTAATGGACAGTTACATTTCTGATTTGTATTATCATGCTGCTTTAAAATCATTTGAAGGAAAAGCTCATTTACAGACTCACATAAAAACCTGTTTTTAATATGGTCATTATGTTTTAAATGGTGATGGCGAATGTAATATTTAGTATGTTTCCTGTTACTTTATGTCCCATTAATGCATGTTTGCTGTATAATAATGAAATTGGAGAGAATAATCCAGCCTATAAATTACAAAAGAGTTCAGTTCTCTGATTTCATCTCCTCTCTCTTCCTCTATCCAGGGATCCAAACCAGCCAGTCCCACAGGATACAAAGTTCATCCACACAAAGCCCAACCGGTTTGAGGAGGTAGCCTGGACCAAGTACAACCCCAAAGACCAGCTCTACCTCCACATTGGCCTCAAACCTCGAGTCCGAGACCACTACCGAGCTACCAAGGTCGCATTCTGGTTAGAACTAGTGCCGCACCTCCACAACATAAATGAATTTTTTCAGTATGTATCCACTACTACCAAGATACCCCCACAGGACACCACCCCCTATCCTTACACCAAACGGTTCCCTGGCAAAAACAACTGGCCGTCCACCACCCGCCACCCTGGGGTCCCACCTGCCAACACTAAACAAACCACCGACCAGCGCAAAAGTGGCGATCTGACGGATGAGTCGACCGTGGTGATCGAAACCAAGAGGGACTACTCCACCGAGCTCAGTGTCACCATCGCAGTCGGAGCCTCCCTGCTCTTTCTGAATATCCTCGCCTTTGCTGCGCTCTACTACAAGAAAGACAAACGACGGCACGAGTCCAACCGGCGCGTTCCCACCCCGCAGCGGAACTCAGCTCCCACCAACACGCCATCCACCGCCAACGACGTGGCCCACCTGCAAAGCGAGGAGCTGATGTCACTGCAGATGAAGCAGCAGCAGCTGGAGCACGAGCACCACCACGAGTGCGAGTCGCTGCAGGCCCACGACACGCTGCGCCTCACCTGCCCACCTGACTACACCCTCACCCTGCGCCGGTCGCCTGACGATATACCCCTGATGACACCCAGCACCATCACCATGATCCCCAACTCGCTGGCTGGCATGCAGCCTCTGCACAACTTCAATACTTTCGGTGGCAGCCAGAACAGTACCAACTTACCCCATGGTCACTCCACCACACGGGTATAGCTCTGCTGGGACAAGAAGGTGCCGGATTCCCTCTGGACCAGCCACTAACCACACAAGGCAAACATGAGTGACTGACTGTGGGAAGCACAGAGTCCAAAGTCTCAGCAAATGTTATTTTGCTACCATGCCTTCTCGAAAAGTATTAACATTATAGATTGATCATGAACTGGTGAAAATATTCAAAGTGAATGTTACTATAGTAATAACTCTATTTGGAGCTAAGCTTCACAGAACGTTTTTGAGGAGTTTTACCAAAAGAAAAGGCAACCAGGGGATGACTGTTAATATTCTTACAACATAAAATGAAGAGTTTGAGCGACAAAGAAACCTTTGCAGAGGCTTTTGTGCCATAAATACACAATAGGAAGACAGTGGCAACAGTTGTTGAAAAGCAACAATTGAACATCTGGGATATCATCTTTTCATGATCCTTCATGAAGAAGACACCTGACTTGGGCACACAATTCTACCCCCCAGCCTGAAATGTATTTATGAAAACTTTGTTAAAAAATTTTAAAACAACAAACAAAAAAGGTATATAGTTGTGCGTGGAAATTTAAAAATTTTAAAAAGAAAAAAGGATATTAAAAGAGCTCCTTCTGTTTTTATTTTGGCTGAGATTTATTTTCTTGTTGTTGTTGTTTTGTTTTATTTGTTTTATTTTTTTATTTCTTTTTATTTTATTTTTATCCAGCTTGTGTGTTCTGTTAAGGTGCGTGTAAATATAATCAAACATCCTTCATTCCTTTTCCAATTACTACCTGTGTTTCATTATTTTTCACAGAACGACCAAAATGCGAACACAATCCCATCCTTGAAGAGTTGCACATTGTGCATCTGCAGGTCATCACATACAGTACTGTCTTGTGCGTTGCTTTGTGTCCACTCTCTAGACATTGCATGTCCAGGAAGAGCTTTACTCTATATTTTCAGACACATCTCCTGTCTGAGAATGAGGACTGACTGGATCTCATAACCTGCTCTCATCCTGTTACACTTCCAGTAGTTTTCTTTGTGGGCTTTTTCTGTCTTGCAATCTCAGCACTGCCTGAGCTTACAGTGTGACCAGCAATGTATTACTTAGAAATAAAAAAAAGGCAGTGATTTTTTTTTCTTTTCTTTTTTTGTATCAATATTAGTTGGATATGTTTGTAAAGAAAATATATGTTAGATATTTCAAATTGTCATATGCTAGCAATATGTAAAGTATTGTGCCAGGCTTGTGATATTTTGGGTTACAAAAGCAAGTGAATGTGTAAATATTAATGATATTAATTATGATAAAATTATAACAAAGTAACCATTAACTCTCTTTCCGTTTTGCATCCTATTACAAAAAAAAAGAAAGAAAAAAAATAATGGAAATACATCCAGAGGATTTTAAGCTACATTTGTAAATTCTATAAAAAGATATATTCTTGCCATTTGGCCCCTAAACCAGTCAAGATAACAAGGGTTTTAATGTAGAGTTTTAAAATCCTTAGTTTGTCTTATATTTGTTTGCAGTTTTGCCTTAAGTGATAATAGAGATATTTCTGGCTGGACACCTGTATAAACTTTTTCTGCAACATTTTTAATAAAATATCACAGTATTTTCTAAAAAAAAAAAAAAAAGAAAGAAAGAAAGAAAAAAAAGAAAAAAGACAAAGAATGTTTAATTGGATCTGATTGGATGGCTGTTTGTGTTGTGTGTGCAAACAAACATGATTGGATGTCTACAGTGATGACCAACATTTTATTTGAAACAGGCAGAGGCCTATACAAGAGATAGGACTTTTTTAAAAGTCCTTTTTATGAGCAAATTCTCTGATTTCACACACTGATTTTTTTTTTTTATTATTATTTTTTTGCCTTTATTGATCCGGACAGTGAGAGAGACAGGTAAACAGGGAGAGGGAGAGTGGGGGAAAGACATGCAGTAAAGACATGCCGGATCGGGAGTCGAACCAGGGGTCCGCCTGCTCAGACCACTAGGGCTCACCTGGTATGCGCCCTAGCCATTCAGTCTTTTAATTGTGGTTAAGCTGCTACCCATGGAACAGAACTTTTCCTGCACAGATGTTACACATTAAATGCCAGCAGCTCAAAGAGCACAATCTCTCCTGTTTCCATGGGATTTTCAGATGAAGTCACAGAAATGAAACGAAACATAAAATTATGCAAAAAGGCTTACCTGAACTGGGCAGTTATAAGATAAAGAAAAAAAAGAGGGGCACCAGTCAAAGTTTGAGAATTTTATATAATATGGTCAAAATAGTGGTAGTCCTCCCACAGTCCAAAGACATGCAGGATAATTGGTGACTCTAAATTGAATTTCAGTGTGTATGGATGTTTGTTTCTATGTGTGCAGCCCTGCTTTGTAGAACATGAAGGGATTTAAAATAAATGGAAAACAGTGGAGTGGAGAGCAGCAGATTGGTGAGTATAACATGACTGTTTTTGTAGTGATTGAATTTACCACGAGCCTTTATTGTACTGGTAATACCATCCTCCTTTGTTGCTTGTGCATATCATAACCTGAGCTATATATTTGAGACTCTGCCATCAGCTGAATACCAGCTGCTTTTTTTTTTGAGGATTTACAGTATAAATAACATGAGTCATGTGTGGGATATTGTTTGATATGATACAATGAAAAGCGCATTTTCAAAGACGGTAGATTGACTCTCGTTCGACTCAATCAATTCTGACCAGTCTACTCGAAACTTTTAAAGCACTGAATTGCATCTGCAAACAGTTTGGTCTCTGCCAGCTAAGCTGAATTCGACTGTTTCAGCCTTTGTGAGCTGCTGCTGTGCTCCGTAAGGGAAAACAAGACACGCCTCTGAGCTGAATAGCAAAGAGTGCTGCTGCTGCTGTGGTTACAAGGCCTCCCCTGACACTCACATCCAGACTCTAAGCATGCTGCATTCAGTAAAACTGTCTTGAAATCACCCTCCCCTCACCACCACCCTACCTCCCTTCTCACTATTCAATCTATTGATCCCCTTCGCAACAAGCCAAGCAAATTAGCTTTTGACTTAAAACTAAAGTGACAGGGGGAAAATTGAAATCTTTAATAGTAATCTGCAGTTACTGAGGTGCAGTGGATGTCTCCATACAATCCTCTGTGACATTTGCTACCCCATAAGTAAAGGCTGATGTGTAAAATTCTTTTCATGAGACAAGGAAAACTTTCTTTCATTAGCAAAATTGTTTGATCCATAATATATGATCCAACAAACAAGCCTTATAGATACTGAGATGAATATTTATTTCATGTGTGCAAACAAAGCCGAGCAAACACGCAGGCAGCCTTTTAATTGGCATGTTGTTTATGCTTTGGAAAATGTTGAGGAGGGGTGATTTAGGGAGAACGGAGGTAAAGGGTGGGAGGGGGGGGTTGCCTAATGTGAATAGTGGAGACTCGACTGGAAGTTAATTAAGCTGGCAACAGCGCTCCATCACTCAACCTGCGATCCCAGAACTGTCATTCAAGTGCACCACTCTCCAGGCAGCCATTACCGAGGCATATCGATTGTCACGGTGACAAGGTAGTGCACCAAATGGGAGTGGGCAGAGATGAAGGCTGTGTGGTTTGGGGTATGGGAAAGAGGGGTGAGGTGTTTCTAAGTGCTATGAACAGCATATAAAACCCCACTGTGACCAGCTGCAGCAAGAACCTCCGCTGTGTTCCCCAAACATGAATTAAAATGCAGGTAAATACCTCAGCAGCAAAGCCGGTTGATTGCATTTCCCTCCCTGGGTAGCTGGAGACTTAATAGATGAATATGAAATCTTCAGAGTCAATATATATGCAGTTAAGTGGTGAGGTAGCAGCAATGGCCTCCAGAAACCCCCCTCCCTAAATCACCCCTCAACATCTCTTATTTTTAGACATTATTGTCCTAAACTCACATTCAGTCTTCCTCAGTCGTTTTCTCATCAGCTGCAGCACAAAGAACATGACCTGAGGAATTTTCTACATCACTTGTTGTCCATGTAAATGAGTGACTCAGGGGTGATAGCAGCAAAGGATCATGGGACTCATGCCAGCTGAATTTCTAAATCCCCTGCCACAACATGCGCCTCCACAAAATTTCTAAAAATGGATGCTTGGTATTAATGAATCAGTGTGTGTATGTGTGTGTTTGGCTCCTTTTATAGTCTCTGGGACACAACTATTACAATCTTCTGCCATAAAGCTTCAGGTTAGTTGCCATATCCAGACACTATGAGATATGTTATCTTTTAACCAAGGCTGGATTAACATGGTTGAGAGTCCTATCATGCACAGCAGACTGTGGAAGCCCCGTTAAGTTTTGTCCAGAGCCCCAAAAGCAAACTGACATAGAGCCCAACAAAAAGACATGGCCTCACGATTAGATTCAACGAAACATACATTGTTTGTAATTTCCCTGTCGGCAGGTCAATGTGGTTTGTCACTGTTCTTATAAATGTAGAAATTATTGTTAAGTTTTCTGATCCATCACTTCTTTTGTTAAAGTTGTGTTTTGGAACACAAAGAATTTGGTAAGGGTTAGGGTTAGGGTTAACAGAGTAAGGGTTGGGGTTAACAGGGTTAGGGTTGACAGGGTTAGGGTTGACAGGGTTAGGGTTGGGGTTAACAGGGTTAGGGTTAACAGGGTTAGGGTTGGGGTTAACAGGGTTAGGGTTAACAGGGTTAGGGTTGGGGTTAACAGGGTTGGGGTTAACAGGGTTAGGGCTAACATGGTGGATTGGGTAAAAATAAGGACGTTAAGGTTAGAGAACCTACGTTGTCTACTTCAGATTAGGTTAAGGATGGGATTTGGAAACAAACTGCATTCTCTTGTGTTAAGTCAGATGTTTTGTTGACTCAGATTCCTCCTCCCTCTGCAGATATTGTGACTCTATAATGATGGACAGGAGTCATAATTCCTGGAGGGCTATAACTATATCTTGTTATTGGGTGCTTGCTGGAACAACTGATGCTATCATTCCTTTTCCTTTGGAGGTCAGTTTAAGTTTAGCCTGTTTACTTCTTTACATCACGTGTAACATTTCCCGTCATGTTTTGTGAATACAACTCAGTGCAACACCACAAGTACTTTTGAGGAGAGGCTGAACACGTGTACCATTATCTCCATTTGTACAATTCATAGTTTCTTACTCCTCTTTAAAACACCAGGCTTTTACTGCACTGTTGAGTATGGCCACTTAGAGCTGATGTTAACATTTTTTCCCTTGGACTTGGTCGAACAACAATTTCTGCAGAGTAGTTTGTTTTGAGCATAATGAACCATTAAGGATGATGTGTGCAACAATGTGCCTGTGAACATCATCCAGGCAGAGTCATTTTCACCAATCTGTATTTTCATACACAAATTAATAGTACGCAAACATAGTTTTTTAGGAGACAGAGCTGTAGTCTAAGATTCATGGGCTGATTTTGCTAAAGGCACATGCAGGCTGATCCATTCATCTATGCTGATTTCAATTTCAAAAATGTGTCATTTGTAATTTGCTGCACTGAAATTGGACTTTGATCTGTTCCATTGTATGGGCTTCATCTGGTGTGTAATGGACTGGCCAGCAGGACCCTGGTGATCCCGCATGGACTAATTCCGTAAGCTGGGGGCATCTCAGGGAAGCAGCTGGCCTGCTCTAATGCTCCCATTTCTCTTCACTTTCCCATTGTCTCATCACAACATCAAACTGATGCCATTCAATTAAAATGTTTACAGTCGACAATGTGAACTGGGAGAGCAAAGAGGGCAGGAATGAATGAGAAAGTCTGCTTTTGGTTGGAGCCGGGATGCAGTGTAATTATGCTGCTGAATGTGACTGTGTGACTGCCGAGCAGATGTACTGCCATCTTGTGTGCTAAGCTGTTGTACAGTGGATCTCATCCAACTTCACTGCCTCTTTTCTGATGGAAGCAGAATTCCTCTGTTATTATTGTTACGAACTTGTGGACAAAAGCACTGCCATATCCATGTTAGTATAGATGTCACACCTTTTTGAAAAAGGATACAGGTAGCAGAAAAGGGAGAATAGCTAACAACAGTATGGCAACAAACACCTCTTGTATAATGTTATTTTGCCCAGAGGAAGCAGTGGGAACAGATCAAATCTTCACCTGCTTGTCAGCCATTAATGGCATAAATATTCTACACCACCTGAATGATACACTACACAATGCATCAAAACAATGCTGTGAAAGATTCAGATATGGTTTCCTTGGAGCTGAAGTACGTGAAAGCAATAATAATAATAATAATAAAAATAATATATTTTTAAAAGCCCTAGCTCGCTGGAGGGAAAAGGGATGCAACATAAGAGCAGATGGTATGGGTAAGAGGAAGTTATTAATTAAAAGAGTTTGGCAATATTGTGCAAACACAAAGAAAGTGAAGCGGAACTACACAGAAAAGGGCTGATGAGTGCTGTCCCAAATAAAAGGACCAAAAAGAGAAGCTCTCCAAAAACTTCTACTGATAACAACCAGAAAAGAAAAATAAAAGCCTAACTACTTTTTTATTAGAGAACCAAAATTCCGATGGAGGCAGAGTTGATAACAACAGTTTCTAACACATGTGACGACCTGAAGATTCTAAAACCCCTGGTCCAGTCCCCAGGTAGCTCTAAAATGCGCCTCAATAACAAAAGTTTCGAGTTGATATAAACATCAACATTTTGCTATGACAAAATGACTGACGGAGCCGATGGAGATTAAATAAGTGGCTTCAGAAGGGATGGTGATGGTAGACCGGGATCCACCAATCAGGAAACACGAGGCATGGAGGAGGGCAGTGATTGAGACGAAGGGGTGGCCGCACCTTCCCAGGATATACATCCACAAGGAGGTTATACACAGACTGCAGCAGCACGGATTGTAAAAAAAAATAAGGCCTAAATACGACTAAAATACCAAACAAGATATAAACAAGACAATATTATAAAAATAGAAATGAAAAAACAGCATACACGTGACAATGTAATAAGAATATAAATCAAAGAACAGTATACACAAGAGTTCGAAATAATATTGCACCGAATGAGTGAGCAGCTGTTTAGTCGGTGGATTAAAGAGCAGACTTAGTTGTTGTTGAAAATCCTTCATCTGCAGTATCTGTTTTGGTTGAATCAGCTGCTTCATGTTATTAGAATGTAACTTGAAGTATTTCCACCAAAAACAAAATGATATGCAGATTAGTTCCATTGAAAGCAACAGTTAGTGTCTTTTATATTTTGTAGAGCTCAAGTACAGTGCATGATAGAAGTGGATGCTGAGAATCTAAGGAGTCACGGAAGGTTCAATGTTTTTACATTGCGCTGAACAGTATGACAATGTGTGAACACATTAGTTTAACATTATGAGAAATTCATATTATTTTATAAATTTTAACATAGTATATAATTGTATTGATTGGTTTGTTAAATACATAGCTCTTCAACTGAAAACTCAAACGCTTGCAGTCCACCTGAGTGGACAGTGTGAGAAACACCTTGAAAAAATTGTGTTTACAAAAAAAATGAAGGTCAGGAAAAAAAGCCACACACAAAAAAAATGTGACTCCTGAAATGTATGTGAGAGAAGAGAGAAGAGGTATCACTCTGTTGGAGTTGTTGGAACCACAAAAACACTCACAGTTGTATAGCTTTGTTACACAGCGATGCTTCTAAGTACTGGCTGACAGCGAGCACCCAAATTTGGCAAAAACCAAATGTCATTGTTACTTGCCATCAAGTTACTAATGGAATTCATGCAATTAGTGACAGCTGATATGACCTGCTGCAGTATAAGAAGCTGCTCTGCTGCTGATGATGAGAAAAACAGAGAGGAGGAACAATAGATTGGTTGCCATCAAATCTAAGCAATTTTTTCCGATCCAGGTGTCAACAGGATCTATCACCTGTGCAAATATTTTTTTCACATTTACATGCTAATTTTCACTCTCGTGTGCCAGTCAAGTGCTCATATTGTACAGCAGCTGTCGTTAGAGAGATCAGAAGATTTGAGTGCTTCACTGTAATGTGTTATCACAATTATCTCTGCTCTATATATATATATCCAGCCTATAAGGGAGACATTTATTGAAATGCAGGATGGCCCCACATGACCCTGAGCAGGGGTTGTTGCCAAGTGAGTACATAAAGAAATCTTTCTCTTTTATTATTATTACTGATACTTTTGTTGATGTGCATCTCTTTCATAATGTACATACATTGAATCTATTAATTTTATTTATAAAACCCTTTATTGTACTATAAGATACAAGTGATATCCAAGCACTACATTATTAGATACTATAATAATGTTTTTTCTGAATGATATTGAAATTCCACTTCAGATAGTTCATGTTCTGGAGCTTTTTCCTTTAATGACATACAAGGACAAAACATTCAGCTGCCATTTATGTATCCGTAATAACCTATATCCTAATCCCTGCTAAATTTAGTGCAGTGTTTTACAGCATGATGTTAGTCTGTGCAGGAAAACAGAGGAGGGAGTGCATCTCCCCCTGATGGAAACCATAGCATGTAGGACGTAGAGGTCAGTGGCAGATGATATTTTGCCCTGCCACTCGGTTGCCAGATGAAACAACACAGATGATTTATGGCGGCTGGCCGGATGGCAGCAGTGCAGGGAGCAGTGTTTTCACTGGCCCCAGCAGACACAGCCAAAATTGGGTTACTCACAAAATGTAAAGGGTCTGTCTCAGACTAACAAATTTAATCATGGCCTTCCTCCCCTGCAGGTTGTTTTAATACTGCTGGATTACAGAGGTCTCTCATCTCTCCCTGTCTCTTTACAGCAGACACAGATGTAGTACTGTCATTGTGGCTGCAGCACAAACACACAGTATTCTCAGAGGAGGGTGGGAGTTGTTATTTGGCCGGCTTGAAACATAAATCACAAGTTTAAAGGCACAGCCCACGAGTAAAATGTGGGAAAAAGAGAAGTCTATATTTCATCTGTCATTCAATTTCAGTGTTAGAGTGTTAATGAAGGACATGATTACACAGAGCTCTATTACACAGAATATTAGGATACTATATATATACCTCAACGTTATTTTCTTGGCATTAATGCTGTTATAATTTATATTTTTATAATAATAATAATGTATCAAATGAGAAAGCGAAAACACAGTGTGTGAAAGGAGTCCTACAGAGTCAGACCTACAGAGAATTATCAGCTTTATAGTGAGTTTCAAGCTCGTACTGCTTACAACTTAAAACACACTGAGAAATAACATGGAAATACTTGGATAAACATAGAACAAATATAGGATTGATTTTACGTCAGCAATTACCTTTTTCTTTATAATTAAGGCATTTAAATTCTCTTCTATTCTGGGGAGGTGGACAGGAGATCAGATGCGCGACGGTACAAGATGTCCGTCACAAGCTCGTCCCAGAAACGAAGAGACAAAGGAGGTTGTGGAGCCCCAGAGAGAAGGTTAAGTCAGACAGTGACAGCAGGGACAGCGATGCTACTGTCTGACTAGCTCCAACAGGAAAGTAGAAAATTATTTTTTGCTACCAGTTCTTCATCTCCCATCTATCTTCTCCTATCCACCCCAGAAACACCCTCTCCTCTTCCTCTCCATCTCCCTTCATCTCCCTTAAACTTAAACTGCCCTTTAAAACAATACCCACAAGCATTTTCTGATCTGACACCATGAAGATTGTCTCAATTGTTATAATGGGATTACATGTAATTATCGTCAGAACATGACTGCTTGAAACTCTACAGGGATAAAATGAACCATCTTCACTTTTAAAGAGAACAAAGCCATTTTTCAGCTGCTTGTTTGGGAGCTGATGGAAACTGGATCGCATCACTATGCAGGTGCTGATGCCACAGGAAGAATCTGGATCTAATCAGCGCAACATAAAGAGCAGAGGAGCGCGTTGCTCATCTGTCAGGTAGGAAGATGATGCTCGGCGGTGACAACTGGAAGAGATTGCATTGATTCCCAGCTCTCCACCTTCACAGCACAGTTAATGTACACAGAGCAGCAGTGTGTATTATGCAGCAGAGATGGGAAAAGCAGGAGCAAGGGCACATGGTGCCTCTCGCATCCATATCTCCCGTGCAACAATGCTCAGGGACCGTGTGAAAATTATTTGTTTCTCTTTATTACACCCGCTCCATTAAATCAGCAAAAATGCAACACTTTCCCCTCAAATATCTTTAAGTAAAATCATCCCACTATTAAGTTTGAAAAAGAGGTTAGTGACTCACCAAGATAGATTATGTGTTTTCAAGGAGCAGAGAGACTGAATGGACGTCTGAAGGTAAAGCTCCTAGCATTCTAATTGAGCAGTGTTTCAATCCACTAGAGATCTTTGTCAGAGATTGTCAAATCACTATCACAAAGCCAAACAAGCAATATAGACACAAACACATTCATCACTCAGGCAATTGTGATTGAGAGTCGTTGGAACAACAGTACCACCTGATACTCCCACAGAGCATGCAAGTATAAGGAAGGCAAAAACAACTTGAAACAACATGTGAAATACAACAGCTCAAAGGTTAAACCAAATCACATAAATCAAAATGAAAACATAGGAAAACAGAAAATATTCATACATGTTCCAAATTTTTTGGATGTGTGGTCTGCACCTTGTTTGTCTGTAGAATGGACATAAGAGTAATGTCAGACCTAACTGTAGGGTTTCTGAACAACCTCCTATGAATGTGAAAGTGAATCCTAATCCTATCTCAACGACTGAGTAACAAACTGTCCTTCATGTCTTTAAAGATGCCGAAACTGGTTTTCTGTGCATTTGGGGTGGCAGAACAAGCTAGAATTATCTGGAAACATCTGACATATAGGAGCTGATATGGTGACAGCTACTTATTTACACATCCAGTAGACATAGAGTAACATTAGGATTCATTATGCGTTTTTTTTTTCATGTCCACCTGATGAATCTAAGTCAGTATTCCCTCTCTTTTAGTTCTGGTTTTGGTCTCCACCACCTCCAGAGGGAAATATCTGTCTCTTTAGCTGCTAAATGCTCCACTATGTTCACCAGCTGCTCTCTGACTGTGCCTAACTGTAACTAGGTCTCTACACTACTGTAAAAGGTTCTAAGGGTCTGCAAAAGTTCCCGTAATGTTACTAAAATTCCTCTAGATGATGCCAGAATCTAACCAGGACCAAAAAAGAACATCATAGGATGGCTGTCCAAAGGTTCCTGTATCATGATTAAAGGTTCTGCAAAGGTTGCAAGAACATAGTATGTGTAAGAGAACATAGATTACTTTGACTTTATTCATTTTATTCAGGGACAACATCCCCAAATGTTAGTTAAATGTAATGCAGTCTAAAATAACAGTCCTGTAATAAATCCTCATTCGTGAGACTTACAATATTCAGATTGTCTTTAAACAGTTGTAAAGAGGTGTTGATTAACTTCAACTCGAGGCTGCACCTCGGGGTGCTGTTGAATTGAAATGCATTATACAGACAGGTGTGTGTAAAGGCTAAAATGCATGTATATGGGACAGTTATTCTGCAAAGACACAGGCAAGTGTGCAAACCCTCTGATTCCAAAGTGCTATTAAGTTCCTCATCTTTCTCTAAGCTGAGGAGGTAAGACTTTAACTCCATGGCTTTCAAAGCAGACCTTAGTGTCTCATGATCTCCTGACAGAAGCTAAGAAGTAGAGATGAGCCAAATATGTTATTTAATTTAAAAAAAATAAATTAAAAAAAAGGAAAGATTGCTTGCATTTCCATTCTAAATCTATCGAAAAGTGTTGATGTTTGAGTAAAAGCTAACAGCAAACCACCGGGGAAACTGATTCAAATGCCTACCTACATGTTTTGAAGCCTCATTAATGACACTACAGCACACTGAGCTCTTAGGGTTCTCTGAGTGTTCTCACTGTTCTGAAGAATGTGACAGAGAGATCCTCACTGCACAAGAGACCATGTTGGTGGTATTTTTTTTTTTTTTCTGTTTGCTGTGAAATTCACTAAGTTGCTGATCCTATAAGTCGACTTGGTTTATGCTTCTGTTATGCTGGCTCTAGTTATAGTCAAGCAAAAACCAAGATAATCCAATTTCAAAGTCGAGCAGCAACTTTAATACCACAGAAACAAGCAGTGAATATCTGAAGAATATTTCAATGTTAGCTGCTCAGAAAAGTGAATATATGTGTTGTTCATTTACCATTGGCAAGTCAGAGTGGTTTCTGTATAGCCTGCCTATGTTCTGTAAGCACACATACAGAGCAATAAGTGTTTATGTGCCAAAAAAGGTTATTAACAAGAATGTTAATAGAATAAAGGCAAAACAAATAACAATTTAAATTTAAAGACTGGAAGGGAAAAAAAAATCAACTGCCAAAAACTGCATAGCAAGCTGCCAGCTACACATTTTTCTATGAAGTTAATTTCACCAACTCAGCCTCACTTCCCATCTGCTCAGGAAACCTTAGTGCGAGAATGACCAATACAAAGCTTTCAAAGAATACAGAACAACTAAATAAACATCCGTTCAAGGCCACTCTCTTACTGCTGTCTGTAGGCTCACACGCATACCTATGAGTGCCCAATCTGTAACAGGATTTCATTTACTGCCAACAGTTTTACCCTTCACTCCACACTTCATTCATAAGAAGCAGCAAATGCCTCAAGGAGCGTGACAGCAAGTGACGAGATGGGCGGGAAATGCAGGACTGAAAGAGGTGGAAAGTAACCAGTCACACCTGATGTCCATCATATTGTCAATCTATGTCATTGTGCACCAAAATGACATATACAAATGTACAACATAGGCCATGTTCTATGTTCCGCCCTAAAAGAAGATACTCATACATACCTACCTCAAACATTACCATATTATGGCTGAAACATTTTTGACACAAAAATATTAATGTTGGGAAATAGGGAGGAGTGTGATGGCCCTGGGGGGTCAAAACAAAACATTTCACAAAATACGACAACGTTTCAGATCGCGGAGTCAATAATTTGTCAATAGTTTGTTTGCATATGATGTCAGAATTGATTGAGTATCAAAACTCGTTGATAAAATGGGGGGAAATGCAAGAAACTGACTGAAAAATGCTGCAAATCTTTGCCTGTGCTTGGGAAGAGCAGAGTTAAATAATGCTTAAGTATGCAGTGACCACTAACTTATTTTGTCTTTTGTCGTGTTTTATGAATTGTTGTTGTGTTTTGACTCTCAGGGCTACCACAGAGGAGGGAAGCAGCCTTCACATATAAGTTTCAGTCCTTACACCAAGTGTATCTCTGAATGCAGTTAACGCAGAAGTAATGGAAAAATGGGAAAAATCAATATAAAATCACAATTAAAAACATCAAGGAGGCAAGAAAAAAAAATCCTAAAAAAAAAAAAAGTATTATGAAATACTGGTCGGAGGCACTGTACAACATCATTTCTTCTTTCAGATCAAGTAAGACAAAGCTCCTATGTAAGGAGTGAACAGCGCATTTAAGTTCTAGCAGCTCTGGCTTTTGGATATTTCCTCAGTAGTTTCCAAACTGATTATGCAATTTTTTAAACTTTCTATTCTGACTGCACAAAAGCAGCAAGGTCATCTAACAATACGTCTCACTGTGTAGCAGCACCAGCATGCTCAGTATACACATACACACAGTTTATTGATTGTCTCTTGCTTCTCAATTCACAGGCATCCTTTGGGTTGTTATTGAAAACCTTCGGTATCCTGTGTATGTTGGACAATCAACAGAGACACAGGAATGCAGCTCAGAGAGGGTCAAAAGCAGAGTAATTAACAGCTTAGGTTGTGTGCTAATTGCTACACAGTGGCACAGTGTGTGTCCCAATCAACGCCTGGTCTGTCAGAGCAACACCGCCAGCTCATGTGAATGGAAAGTAGAAATACTCACATTTTACATTTGGCATCTGCTGGGCACTGCGAGCGAAGAGCAGCACAAACAAGTAAACAACGTACACTATATGTATGGGTATGTTGGACTTCAAAATGAGAGGATGAAAGGTCAGTGTGCTCCCTCTCTCTAAGACACTGCCTTCTCCCTCAGATACATTCTATTCTGATATAATGAAAGTCAACAGTTTAACAAGCAGTTTGCTGTAACAACATAACTGCCCACTTGATTTCATTTCTGTACATAGATGCCAAAGATGATAACCATACACTAAACTTAAATTACTTTGTTAGATTACCAACATAGGTTGTCATGGAACTAAAGTCACCAAATGTAACCTTCATTGCATTCATTGTCTATGCAGCAAATTTAGCTCTGAATCCTAAATCCTGCCTTTCTACAAAACCTGCCACCTCCTTGTGACTAATCATTCCAAGCATAAAATGTATGTATGCATGTATGCATTTACAGCAAACCCATGACTGAGGCTGTTTTCAAACACTGCTACGTGACAGCCCAACTTTTAGCCCAGCCCTCTGAATGACGAAGCTCATCTTAATACCACTGACAAAGATGCTCTTGCTCTGGCTGCATGGCTCCTTATTTCACCTCCTTATTTGTCCCTTACCACCTCTCCATATAGAGCGTAACTGCCTCAGCAATAATGGACAATAACAAGATGCTGATATTGTAATGTATTCTGATGCATGGGGATTCACTGAGTTACTAGATTATTAATGAATTAATTTATGTATAATACTACCACAAATCCATCAATAAATACAAATTGCAGTTCTGACACTAGCACTTTACATTTTACAGAATCCTGTATTTCATAATGTCTCTGCTGCAACCCTGATATTTACTTACAGTTTGAGGAGACATACATCAGCTACACCATAACTTATGACATTCCCTGGAGCTCTGCATGCCTAGCTATGACATAGAATTGTAACACAGGGGAGTTAAAGAGAAGAGAGGTGAGGACTCATTGTAGGGGCATGGCATCAGTAGCCTGTTCCTGTAGATTCCTGCTGTACAACATCGAGAGAATTTGCTCCCTGTTCGCTGGGGAGGTCATTCAGATTTTCATCCAGTCACTTGCCATCTAGTTAGTCCACTGCAAGTCAGTCCTCATTGTCTGCCTTCATTTTTCATTATCGACAGGTTCTCTTGCAGGCTGAATTCAAGGTCAGGCTTTGGTGAACTCTGGTCAGTAGCACAGACCAGGGTGAGAGGAATTATTTTGACACTGTTTCACACTCAATATAACTCAATACAACTTCAATGGATGTACAAAATACTGATTATTAATTATCTTACTTAATTATCAAATGTACAAGGGGTACAAGATTGTGTAAAAAGAGAGAGAGAAGAGAACAACTTATGATGTAAACTACGAGGTATGGCTATTAATCATGAATTTGTGCTTATGAGGATAAAACTGGTGGTTCACAGTCACACTGAGTGTTATATTATATTAAAGGCTGGGTATTCACACACAACTGCTGTAAGTTTCCAATCAGTGACATCTTTAGTTCTCTGCTAGCTACTGATTGAAGTTCATGTGTTTTTGCTAAGGCGTCAGAAAATGATTCGCTTAAAAGTTGAGCAACGCATTAACTTGAAATTTTTGGTGAAATTGAACAAAACAGAAGCGGAATCTTTTCATACTTTGTATGGGGAACACTTCATGTCACGAGTGTTTGAATGGCACAAAAGAAGTTTAGTGAAGGCAGAGAGGATGTCCAAGATGATGAACGTTCCGGGCGCCCATGCACATCAAAAACTTCTGAAAGCATTCAACTAATTGAACAAATAGTTGGAAATGATCAACGGCTCAGTATAAGAATGAGAGCAGAAGTGGTGTTCATTGATAAAGAGAAAAAACAGTGAAAAAAAGTGAGAAGAAAGAGACCACAATTGTGGAAAAATGGTTTCATTCTTCATCAAGACAAAGCGCCAGCCCACACTGTGCTCTCAGTAAAGCAGTTTCTTCCCCAAAAACAAATCACAGTGCTTGATCACCCTCCCTGTTCACCTGATCTAGCACCATGTGACTTTTTCCTTTTTCCTGAGATCAAATCTGAGCTCAAAGGAACACGATTTGAGTCAGAGGTTAAGAAAAGAACGACAGAGGTTCTTAGACGACCTACTTCAGTGGAGGACCTGAATGCAGCAGGTGTGTTGATGCAGAAGGGGAGTATGTTGAAGGAGAAAGACACTGAAAAATGTTTACGTCTAATAAAATTGTATTACAGCATTCGTAAGATAACCTGAATTATACAGATGGGGATAATAGCACACACTCTGATCACTGAATAGAGGATGGCAAAAAGCTTCAGAGAGAAATTTAAACCCTGCTTACTTTTACTTTCTCTGCACACACACAATCACTGTGTGAAGTCGGCGGGTTTGTCAGATTTATGGTCCAGGAGTCCAGGACCCTGTACTCCTCCCCGACCAGCTGACTGTGAGTCAGCCTTTTGGACCTACTGATCACCAGTCAGGCACCCGGTGGGGTCAGAGTATGAGGTGGAAAGATAATAAATCTTCAGGAATAAAGAAAATTATCTAGGTGGGTGAGGTGTATTTAGGTTATATTTGCCATCCCATCAGTAGGTCAGGTGGGGGGTGGGGTCACTGAAATCAAATTTGACATTGGGCAGGTCTGGAACTGCCCTGCACAGGTAGCTGGCCTCTCTGTAGAATCACTGAAAGCAGAGCAGAATTCATTAAACATTCTCTGCTGTGATTTTTTTTTTTTTTTTTTTCCTAATGTTATGCAACATGAGGCCACAACAGGGAGCAAATCTGAAAATGAGACTGAAGCTGTGAGAGTGAATTATTTTGGGATCTTAAATAATTGAGAGAACTCTGACATGAAACTAGTTTATTCTGGTGTATTATTTGAAGTGCGCTAACTACTAGCCTCAGTGAATCCATAACTTTCTGTAAGAAAGAGCTGTACTGGATTCACTTGGAGTTACAGACATGGTTTTACATAACAATTCATACTTTTGACAACTAATGTGTATTAATTGATGTATTTTATAAAACTGTTGTTTTGGCTAATTTAAATATGGGCATTGAACAACAATAACACATAATGTACATACATAATGCATTCTACTCATAGCAAGGTTTACTGTATTCTCATTGCTCTAGTTGCATTGTAGCTCAGCTCAGGGACCCCACATTCACATTGATCTCTGGTTGATGGACAGAGTGTTAGCTTTCATTCATTCATTTTCAAGCAGAGGTACAGACCAATCATCCAGTCAGACACACTAAAACCAGTTACTAGTTTTAGTGTTGCATGAAAACTCAGACAGCTTATCCTCCTCATCCTGACTCATCAGTTTGGACATAGTCAGTCAGCCAATAGCAGCAAAGGAAAAGGCACTGTCAGTCAAACCCTGTTTTTTTTTTTAATTGTCACAGTATTTAGAAAGAAAGAGGTGTAGTGCATGGGCGGGAACAGAGCTGTTCTCTCATGACTTTGGACAATTGACTAAACTGAGTGTCAAGTCCTACAAGTTGGCAAATGTCAGATTCTTACTTTGAATTCACAGCAGTTGTTCGCTCAGTCCTCTGAACGGCTGTCCTTTCAGCACCATGGACAGCGACAGTGTTCACCAGAAGCATCAGCAAATACTGATCTCTTTTAACGTCAATCTGTTGAATAGAATGGTGAATAGTTTTCTGTGGGCCACACAAGGAATATAAGGGAAGAGAACAGGTTGTCTGTTTATTGTACAAAGCTTTATAGTTACACTGATACTGTAGGTCACAAGTTTGAGACGTCACACCAAGCACAAAGAAATGTAGTGGGCTGGTATAGAGTCACTCATTAATAGATATAGAGGTGTATTCATTTTGTGAGACAGACAACTGGCAACTAACCAAAATCACTTTAAAAACACCTTGGCAAGGTTTGCTTCTCCTTTAATTATTTCTGATATTCTTGAATGGTCCTAACTGAAACCACAATGTACTCATGTTTAAATTGTGTTATCATTCAAAATCAGATAAAACTGTCATGTGTTTATATCCAACTCCTTATACTTTGGCACTTCATTAAATCCTTGAAAAAATGAGAGACACAATAACTCCACAAGAGTAATTAATGTCCAGTTTCTCTCTCCATATGACACTATTCTCATTATTCATAACACGTGTTTGATTTGCAGTCGAATAATACAAGTAATCCTCATAACTAGTTACAGAGAACATAAATATACACATAGAAAGCATTAGGCCGCTGCATGACCTTCTGTCAGCCATGGAATTTGAATTCCTCAAGTGGGTCCTGATGATGCAGGATGATCACCACAACAGTCCAAACAATGAGTTTCCTCTCAGTCTGCCACACTTGATGTTCACAGCTCTTAAAAGGCAACAAGGTTTGGACCAAATGAACCAAACTACAGACATTAAAGCATCCTTAGTCAGGATTTTATAACATATCCACAGTTAAGAAACAGTCAAGGTTTGATAAAGCACAAAAACACTGGGTTAGGTTTAACAAAAGATTGTAGTTTGGGTTAAAATAAGTTCTTTCTTAAGAGCAGAGGACCTTTGTTGTCATGGTTCGTTGCTCTAAGTCATCTGACTTCCTGTTACAGCCAAAGTAAAACATAATGACCATTAAAATGAAACTATGGGCCGTATTAAGCTGCTGGACAGATGACCTATGGGGTCAACTGACTTTATTCACGTAAAAGCAATAATATTGAAAATATAAATTTTTAATGTTTTCTCTCTATTGATGTAATCTTTATTCTATTTACACTGATGATTTTAAAATAATTCAGTTCAAGACTCAGAGTAGGCACAATGTGCTAATTTTCTCAGTGTGTGTGAGAGATTTTATTCATGCTGACATTATTTACAAAGAGAGGAAATAAAACAGCAGATTCCCTCGGCTGCTTAGCTTTACCAGGAGAGATGGTTGCAGAACTCTCTGCATCACAGCCACAGCTCCAGCTTGCAGGAGCTTTATTAGCAAACATTTCTCACAGCTAACAATGACCTTGATGCTCCGTTTACAGGGCAAACCTGCTCAGCGCTGCACTCCAAAATACCCACAGGGGGCAACATAAAGAGGCAGAGAAACATGGAGAGACCTCAACACATGGAAAACACTGACAGGAGATGTAAAAGATGAGAAGAACAGTAGCTAAAATCAATACAAATGGCATCTTCTGCACCACATAAACTTAGTGCTTGTTTAGAAGTGTGTGTGTGTGTGTGTGTGTGTGTGTGTGTGTGAGAGCAGATACATACTGCATGCCTTCCCTGTGTGTGTTCTATGTGAAAAGGGAGACTGATTATTTAGTTAGTTTGTGCATGAAAAATTCATGAACTGTAGCTGTAATAAATACAGTAGATTGATGTATTACAAAGAAGTAGGTGCAGTGAGGGGTGGCCCATCCCCCTAGGGTGACCAATCACCCCCCAAAAACCAAAGAAATACTATTTTTAAAAACTTAAAAATAAAGAAAACAAAATATGCCTTATGTCTTGTTACTTACCAATTTTATACACACTTTCATTTCAGCTCAGTGTGAGAGTCTCTACAGCACTTTTTTTTTTTCCATGTCTGGTCGCATTTCTCGTCTCCTGTTTCACGTGTGTGTCTTAGCCTCTCACACAGAAACACAGCCCATTCAGTCACACATATATAACCATCCATCCATCCAGTATCTATACTGGTTATCCTTTGAGTGCTCTCTTCACTCACTTTTTTTCCAAGTAATCATCAGTAAGTTACATTTTCAAATAAGCAATCTGTTACTGTTACAGCAAAACCGGTAGAAAAATGCTTTTCCAGAGTCTGTTTCTTTCCTACGTTTAGCGTACTAGTGGAAGGTACCCCATCCTACAGTGTGTCAGTGTGCAGGTGTAGCTCAGTTAGCGACATCGCAGTGAGGACAGCCTTTATGTTATGGAAATATTCACATGATTTTAAAATTGTGGGTGAAAAGGGAAAGAACATCACAGTGAAATCACAGTTCAGCTAAAGCTGTCACTCCAAAGGCATAACGTTACCCAACACTGCACCACAGAAGCACTCCTTGTCCATGTGTGTTGTCTCCTGTTTATCACAGGTTTAACCAGGGAAAATACAGACAGACCACTCACATTCACGCCTACAGGCAGTTTAGTCTTGCCTGTAGATATGCAGGCCTTTGGAGGATGGGATGAAACCAGAGCATCTGTAACAAACCTATGCAAGTGCTAAATGAGCAATAATAATGGATTTAGATGAATTCTCAATTTACCCTCTGATGGCTCAGCTTATAGCACAGGATATGTATAACAGCAGACCCCAGTTTAACTGACTGGTCTGTCACAACCCCTCTATCTTGCATTTATTTAGGGCCTAAATGAGTGTATTCTTTGATTTCCATTTATTAATCTAAAAAATAAGTAAATGATCAATAGCTGAGATTGAAAATATATCATTCAGATTACTGCCGACCATCCATTAAAAGGAGTCGATAGCTAACGTTACACACTGCTGATTATTTATTGATTTTACAAGACAATGTTGCTTACCAAACTTTAAATGCAAAAATGATGTTTCTACATTGCTCACAGTACATAACATGGGCAACCACAAGTCAAGAGTAGGGGTCAACACTATGGAGGGGGGGGGGGGGGGGGGGGAGTCAGATGACTTCAAATTGCCTGTAGGCGTGAATGTGAGGTTGTTTGTCTCTGTATGTCAGCCCTGTGTCTCAGTGTCAGCTGGGATTGACTCTAGTTGCTCCATGACCCTCAAAGGAGAAGTGGTATAGATAATGGATGGATGAATAGAGCGCTCTGCTTCCAATTCTCTGATTACATTTTCATTTATTTGTTACTGACTATCAGATTTTTTTTTTTTTTTAATGTAATTCGTTACTACATTCAGTAATAGGGAGGCACTGCCCTTAAAAGACTAATGATAGCGATTCACTAATTCAGTCTCATATTAACTATTAATGTGGAACTCTTATTAATAATTAAACAATTACAACCAAAATTACCCCATCAATAGTTAGTAAGGATTCATGATTTGGAGTATTGCAGTGTAAAGACTGGTAATATTCTCTTATGTACAATATTAAACAGACCGGGAAAGGATTCACTATTGAAAAGTATTTAACAAATACCAAAGTTGACAACACACAATATCTAATCTAATCTAGGAATACCACTAACTTTAAGTTGTATTTGTACTTCCAGGTACAGCAGGCTGAAATGATTTCAATGCCAGCTAATGCTAGCTTACCATGCTAATACTTTAGCCTTAGCTAATGCTAAACTTGAAGACTAGCTATCACATAATACTGGGGAAAAGTAGTGGTGATGTTAGCTTAGCACAACACAAGTTCCAACAATGTATCTTCTGGTAAAATGGAATTAAAAATTAAGCTGTTTGACCCTTATCTGTGTATAAGAGCTGTGTACACCCTATTTAATAGAAGACATGGGATTACCCCATGACTGTCCTCTAGTGTGTGGGGGAGGTTAACAAAGACTTCTTCTTAGCTCTTATGTTTGTTACCAAGGTTCCAGTCCAATGCAGACTTCTACCTCAGACATGACTCATGAAGGTCAGACTCCATGGAGAGAGAGGAACAACTGGAATTTTTTTTGCCTGGTGACATCATGGGTCCTGGGCCACACAACGACCAATGGTAGCTGGAGTTCGGAAGATTTTACACCTAGGTATGGAAGCATGAGGGACCTTGGGAGACTGGGTTCATTGGCCTCCCTTTGTCTGTGCAAAAGGAGCCATGTAATGCAATCATCCATTTTGAGTGGACTGGATGCTGAGCTTCTGTGTGTTATTCCCTAACAGAGCTGTACGTGAGACACAAGAAGTTTACCATTTGGCCTGAGGGAACATATCACTATCCTGATAATTAGACTGAACTGGAATTTTGTTTGCTCTCATTCATTCAGATGTACATTTATTTTTACTTTATTCTGCACTAACAAATCAGGGACGTATCTGTCTTTTTTCTCAGCTCTAGTATTCATGATCTAGGGGGTCTAAAACACAGACGCCATGACACAAGCCTGAAATTAATTTCTACCATACACACCTGTTGAGTGACTCTCACTGGAATCAATGCGGCACCATCTTTGGACAAGTAGTTTCCGTATTTCCATGAGCTATGTAACCAGCTAACTATGTCAGAAGATAATGTCTCCATTCTTAATCCCACCTATAAGTCTCTATTTTTTTTTTATCTTTGTATTTCCAGTACACAGACAGAGCCAGGGTGTTTTCAGTCTACTGTTGAAGTTGAGGGAAATGTTCTTAGTTTAAGCACAACTAAGCCAAAAAAAAAAAAATCGATTTCATTGAGTAAACTGTGGTACAGAAATGTAAAAATCATAAAATATAACAGCAGTCCTGAAAATGTCTCAGAACTGAAGACATAAGGGATGCAGAGAGTTTTGTGAGCTTTCTGGGGAGTTGTCTAAAATGTGATGGAGAGGATCTGCTGCTTCAACGGGGCTGAGGCAGCGGAATAATGAATCTGCGCAAAGTTCACCCCGACAATTAAAGAGAAGGTGATGCAGAGGACTTGAAAGGTCAGATATCAGGGCACTGAGGTTGTCAGAGTCGATGGCCCAGAGAGACACATGGGGCTGACATTATCAATGTCTGCAACAATCCTATGAAAGGCGACTAATAAAAGTCCTGCAGCTCACATCTCCCAGCCTTCTCCATTTCACTATTTTAGTGTTTGCCTAATTCATATTCTCAAATTACTGTGCATTTAACTGTTTCCACAGCTGTAAGCAGAGTGTTTGAGCTCATGCTACTCGCTGAAAATGTTCTATGATGAGTGGGATGAGTCTGGATTTTCTATTTCTGCTCCCCTTTGCTCTCTGCTCACAGTAAAGCCTGGTGCAGAACACATTATTTCTGCCAGAACTGGCCTGCCCTGGATGAATTTTAAAATCTGAGACGGAAACCCTGGAATCAAAGCTTTCAGAGACTCTACATCAGTTTTCAAACATGTCTCTTTTTATTGTAGCCTACAACAATATTTCTTTGTAGGTGCAACACCATGGAGGTGCTGCCAGCTGCTCCAGTGGTCAAACACGGTACTGCAACAAAAATAATCACAAACAGCCCAAACATTTTCCTCACACAGCCACCATTATAAAAGACATCCATGAAACTGTTGACAAGGACACTTCCAACTGCACAAATGTAAGTGATTATGCTAATGAATTTTTAAACTTAGGAGGTTTGTAAACTGTAAAAAAAAAAATAATAATAAAAAAACGGTTATCTCAAGTTTTATTGAGAACAGTGACGGCAGACCAAAATGCGTCTGTGGCTACAGTGAGGGAGGTCGCTACCTCTCATTTCATCTTATACTTCTCCAATGTAAACAGTGATTCCTAGGACTAGGGGTGCAATCCCCTTACAATAACTGTAACAGCAAATGTCTTGATATGTAAGGCAGCAGAGCAGCTGTTGGAATTGTCCTGTGATAGGACACTATGCCATTTGAATAAAAATGGCCCTGTGTTTAAAAATATTCAACTTTAAGTTCATTTCTAAGAAGATTGAAAACTTCAAAATAAATACTAAAAATAAAATAATTTCTATAGCACCGACGAGTACAAATGGCGTAAAAATATTTTTAATCAGCGTGAGGATTATGAGGAGGTCCTTTGAGAACCGCTGATCAACAGAACAAACTAGTTGGTACATCTGTATAAACTGCTACTGAGCGACTAGCGTATTACTCAGTTCCACAAAACTTTATTTTAAACTTGAGTAATGCAGTGGTAGAGATCACATCCTTTCCAAAGACACCAAATGAGAAAAATGAATAGAAAAAGAGTTTGAAACTATCACCACCTGAGCTGGGAGGTAATTGTGGGATTCGGGTTACTGCTGGTTGCTTGACATTTGACATGATTTAAACAAAATTTTAACACCCACTTCCATTTGACAGTCATTGAGCAGTAAAGCAGCAGCCCACCAACACTGAATTTGGTGACATAAAGTGAACACCAACCACAGTGTTCCAGCCACAGCTGATATGAGCTGGCAACTGCTGTCCGCTTAAAATGCAAAGTAACTTTAGCCTGACGCGGGCTTTAATGTTAACAAATGAGCTGCCAGCCATCACAGAGACACTGGGCCTGAAACGCAGCAGGCAAACGCATGAGTCATAATCAATCAATCCACCAATCAATCATTGATTGGGTCGGCTCAGCGGTGGAGTGCACAGACCCCTCCGCCGTAAGATGGTTAGAGCCGGCTGCTGCGGCGTCTCTAGGGAGCTGGGCTTGTAAATGACGTAGTGGTAAATTAGTCCCACTGGGGCTGTGCATTCGCCCAGCAGGAATAATAAGCCTACAGTCGGAGCGGTAACGCAGCCGTCGCTCGGTACCAACAGGAGAAGCTGTGTGAAGCACAGTCGCCGCAATTACTCCACCTGTCATCCTCCCTCAAAGAACCATGTGTCTAATAGCCTCTGTCATGTATGCAGAATATATATTTAATAAGTGAAGAGATAATTACAGGGTCCTGGGCTAGAGCACATGAATAAGTGTGATCTGGGTGGTGTCATCATGTATGCCAATGAATGTTTTGTTTGTCTGTTGCCAGGTTGGTGATTAGAACAGCCTGGTGTCACGTCAATGCACCAAGCACAATTAACATTCTGTGGCATCTGTTGTTTGATCAGTTACTTTTGATTCACCATGTGCAAATAGAATAAAGCAGCTCAGAGTGATGGGCAGCAGCCTTTAAAGAGGGAACTGTGTAAAAACAGCAACAGACTGTGTGATTGATCTTTTGAAATAATCTCCTTAATTCTCATTTCTCTTCACTGGGCCAGGTGACAGGACTGTGTGGTTTATATGAGAAGCCGCTTCATTGGGAGGCACTGTCAAAATGCCAGGCAGCAACAGGTGGCTAATATAATCTACTCGACAGCAAACAATATTTGAGAGGAGTGAGTGTTTGTATGTGTGTGTGTGTGTGTGGGTGTGTGATGGTGTGTCCATCTTTGTCTCCGTCTACATGTGCGAGTATGTGCAGTGGTTTGTATGCAAATTCTCACTTTGTTTGTTGCCCTGACAACACTGCAGTGCTCCAGTCTGAGAAGTGGCAGATGATCTGTGATGTTATTTCCTCTATACAGGCATTCAAAAACATACACTGCTCAGTCATATGAGTGATATACAAACACACAACACTGAGGAAAGAGATTTCTTAAGAGATGAAAACCTTGATCTTAAAACACTGTTGTCAAAGAGTGCTGAAGAATTAAAGCTAATACCCTTTAAATCCAAACTAATTCCACTGAAGTGAACTGTTTTCAACAGTACACATACAGCATTTCTCATCATGTGCAGCAGGGGTCAGCAATTACGATCATCTGTGGGTGAGTGTTTCGGATGCAAATCATTACAATGATTACAATTAGATATTACATTACATCACAGTTACATTACCTACAGTAGATTTGTGGGGAAAAAATGTAGGTCAGCTTATGTGCAGGAATGAATGTGTGGAGCATACCTTTTTTACTTTCATTGGAGTATACAGTATCATATACAGTGAATACTTAGAAACTGTGTTATATGTGCCATATTGAAGGCATATTAGGTATACTCTGGTAAATAACCAGATTATAATAATAATAGATTTACTGAAGGCCAGCAGTATATATATATATATATATATGATTTTTGCTAATACAAATATGTGTATATGCATATCATTTGCATTATCAGCTAATACAAATATGTTGTATATGCATATCATCTGTATTATCAGCTAATATAAATATGTTGTATATGCATATCATTTCTTGGAGGATATTTGGGAATGCAGCAGTGGTGATGGGTGCTATGAAAAATTAAGTGAATGTTTCTTTAAATTTGTGACTTATCAAAATTGACAATAGAGAATGTGAATGGGATCAAATGTGTTAAGCGTTTAAGATTCATTATATGTAGTAGTGTGAGAGCCTCGAGAGAGGATTTTTACCAAAGTGAAAAGGAAAAAAAAAAAAAGTTTATTCTACTTTTTGGGTAATTTCCATTTACTGTTTTCCAGCCGGGGCTGCAGTAATGTCATGGACCATTAGTCAGGGACCTTGAGGAGATTTCAGTAGAAGTTTGAAAAGTTTAAACATCTACATCAGACAGTCTCAGCACAAACTGTATTATTACTTAGACATTTGCAATCCAAACACTACTTGACCTGAGACCTGCTGTGAGTTACAAAAGTGATTAATTCAAAGTACAAGGAAGCTGTTTCTCTAAACACCAGCAGTCCCACGATTGCTTATGGGTTTTAAATTACAAAGGTCTCCAGACATTCTGTGGTGAGGAAGAAGGAATATTTTAAAAAGGAGTGAAACTTAAATTTTGAGATGTATCAAAAACAATTCTGATAGATGCAATGAATTAAAAGAAATACCAGCTTATAACAGCTTAGCTATCATGCTGACTTAAATTATCAAAAACCTAAAAAGGTAGACATTTTCAGATCTAATCCAGCATCTGTGGGACCTGCTTAATATTGTGCAGGTCCCCCTCGTGCTGCCAAAACAGCTGGACAGATGCTGGATCAGATTGGGGTCTGGGGAGTCTGGAGGCCAGGTCAACACCTTGGACTCTGGTGTTCCTAGGTGGGTGGTACAAGTCAAGATAACATTCAGATAAATGAAGAACTCGAGGTTTCCCAGCAGAATCATTGTATTCTAATGACATCTTTCAGTGGTTTAAAGTTGTAGGTCATTGGTGTATACTGTAGGTGTGTGTTTTTCTTTATCCCTTGTCATGCCTCCTTCAAATAATCCTTCCACTATGGTAAAATGATTATTCTCACTGCAGGGTGCTGTGAGAATATAGTTGCCATTTAAGACAAAGTTAATGAAATTTTATCACAGCAGCTCCCAATGTCTGATTCATGGCTCATCTATTTGCACAGGTCATTTACTGTGGAGGTGTTTGGCTAAATTGCTGCATGGACGTGATGTTTTCCTGCATGAAATGCTGTTTTGTGTTTTAGGGAAGGTTTGGGCATAAATTTATCTGCCATGTATTTCTGCTCTATTTATGCAGACATGCTTCATCTCAGCAATGTAGCCAGTGTGTGTCTATACTATCATAAATTACATTTGGAAATAACAATATGATGCAAACAAAATGTTATTAGGCACTAGAAAGTGTAATTTCGACAGAACAGAACTTGGTGTTGGAACAGTGTTCTTTCTATTTTGCATCAAAAAGGACTTGAATTTGTATTAAAAGCCAAAAGGTATGGACAAGTATTCACATTTAAGTCACCAAACCTTGAATCCTCTAAAAGCAGAGACTTCTTTAATATTTTGACTGTGCCTCAGGATGTGAGTCATCAAGGTCATGGTTTTGGTCTGAGTCAAGTCTCAAGAGTCTATGTGTCCAGTTTGACTTCTAGCCAAGCTGAGGCAGCCCTTTTCTCTAATTTATGAATTCTCCACTTCTGACTGTAGAACACATGCGTTCATGTAAAATCTATGGCAACAAAGCCAACAATATCTGGAGGAACCTTGCATGCTGCACGAACATTACTGCCATCCAAGAGCTGGAAACAAGTGAAGTAACAGCTGATTATTCATAATATACAGGGTGTGGTCTGTTGTTCGATTCAAAATCTGGGTTGAAAGAAAGTAATTTCGACAACCACAATCACATAATACATTTTTTAACTAGTGGTGGGACTCGATTAAAAAAAAATGAATCTAATTAATTAGGGGCTTTGTAATTAATTAATCACAATTAATCACATTTGACACAAGAAGCAACATTTTTCAATTCAAACTGATTTTAGTAGATGACTAAATCAATGATATACGTATGTTTAAACAACAAAATCATGTTTATTTCTTCATTTTTGTAAACTTCCAATGTCTAGAAAACATGTTTTCTCTCAATTGGCTTGTGGTTTGTTAATAGCTGGGTGTTCCAGATGTAGCTCCTGGGAGCCAGAACTGGTCCTGTTGAGCCAAACAGGTTAAATATGAAGGGAAGACTTCTGGCAACGAACTGGCAAAGACTGGTGAGGAAGAGTGGGCTTTTATATTGCAGAGCAGGAGGTGGCAGCGAGGATGAGAAGCAGGTGAGAAGGTGGTTTTGGCAGGAGAGTCAAAGTAGGCCAGCCACACCTACCCAGTGTCAACACCAGGGGAAAAACTCCAGAGAAACAAAGGGAAAAGACAGCTAATCTATAAACCCTAACCTCAACTCTCTGTACTGTATAGAGCCAAACTTCCCAGGTACACAAGAAATAAGTGTAATGTTACCACAAACTTAGTGAATTATCTTCTTATGTTTTTTTTTCTTTCTTTCTTTTATTTATTTTTTGTTATCTTCGCTCCTGACATATTTAAGCTATGGAAAGTGTAACATTTCAGTGAGCTTCAAGGTGTGCCAAAGAGAAATGGCTGGAGGTGAGGACAGTAGAAAGCTGTTCTCTCTCCACCTACAGTGTTGGGTAAATGGGAACGTTAAGCACCCATCTGCAGTGACTGACAGCTTTAAGTGAACAGAACTAAGTCAGCATATCTGATAATTGGCAATTGTCGAAGGGGAGTGGAGCCAGCGTCTGTGTGTATGTGTGTGTGTGTGTGTAATGGATAAAGGGTGTAGTGGAGGTGGTGGGGATTCCGCCCTCCTCCTCCTCCTCCTCCTCCTCCTTTTCCTCCCCTTCATGTCTTGTCACTTCCGAGGAGCCCTTCCTCATTTCATCTCTTTCATCATCTCCCATGACCTTTCTGTTGGACGGGCCTCATTCAGTACCACATTCCCTTATTCCCTGAACTGTGCCTCAAACTCACCATTGACTCCCCCACCCCACAAACCCTCCCACTGCACCCACAGAAGTGTCAGATGTGGTAACTGTCAGACCCAGGCAGCTCCTCAGTGTCACCCACTCATTATTTTAAATGACTCTTGGCGGCGTGCGATCCTGTCCTTGACTTTACCTACATGACATCTGCATCACCATTACTGTGACAGCCAGCTGATGCGCTGTACAGCGAGGCTTCGTGTGCAGGTGACTGATTGGGACTTATCAGGCAACAATTATTCTAGGGTCAATAATTACTGCATGGGTATGCTTTATTGTCATTCAGTCCAACTGTAGAGTTTGATGATGGGCAATTCTTATGTGTAGGTGAACAAGAGGTGTAGGTGTGCCACCTCTTGTCAGTTAAGCTCTTTAATTGGAGTGGCGGCAGTAGATGAGCATCCTCTGCTCTTAATTTTCTCTTTTTTTTTTTTAAATTTAGCAACAAAATATTGTATATTTAACATTACACAAAACCAGGAATCAGAAAAGAAGTATTGCTCATGGTGGGAAACTGTTGGGTTTCTCTCTATAACACTGTCTTGACCCTACTTATATAAAAGTGCTTTGAGATAATGTACGTTAAGACATGGCATTAATAATAAATCAAGTGGAATAGCAAAGCTGCATCACAGCATAACACTTTTTGGGGAGCTTGGCACCAGTATGTTCACAACTGCACAGCATGTTAGAGGTTATCCTGTGAGTACATCAACTAGCCATGCAAGTCACCAGGGCTTTTATCATTACATGTGAAAATCAGACAGGGATCTTCTTTTTAAATTTCTCTTATAAGGACGAAAAGTGCAATTCTTTTTTTGAACCTCATCAACTCGTCTTATATCACCTAGCCACAGATCGCTATCAGATGATTCATGCATTCAGGCAGGAGTGAAATGACACTCTTTAAAGAGCCACTTAAATTACCATTCAAAGAATGCCCCCCCTTCTTTATCTTCTGTTCCTTTGACAACTCATCCCAAGGAAATAGTTCATGAACCTGGCTGATGTACACTAATCACTCCTTCAGTACTTTAGAATATAAATTTGTTATAAAGGGCTATAAATGAAATTGTTGATGTTTACTGTGCAATAGCAATATTTGAAGGAAGTGTTAAGCGTTCAGTTTTACAGAGCTTAGTGTCCTGCTTCGTTGAATCATTCTGCTCAGTTGTTTAACTATACAATCAAAGAACAGAAGACCAGCACCTGCTTTTACCTTAAAATATAACTGCAGCGATTTACATTGCAAATATAAATCAAATGTTCAAATGCAGTAAGTGAGAGGATTACATTCATCTCATACAGTTGAATATGTGCTGTGTATTAATGCTGCTAAAATAGGTTATATGGATAAAAATATGGTTTAATTTAGCAATTAAGTTTATACTATTATTATTATTGATATATTATTACATAAAAATGAAAAAAAGACTAACTCTTGGTGGATGGCATTTAGCTGGGCCTTTAGTGGGGCGACAGGTCCTCAGGGGTGTGCTCTTTAAAAAGTCCAGGAAGTTGGCGGCATTTTTTAGGTATTCTTCTACATTTTTGTTTGCACATTAATAAATCAAGAATTTGCCTTTTCTGTCACACAGTGTTGGTTATTTACTACAGAGGACCTTTCTGTGCGAGATGCAAAGACCATGGTCTGCCTAGGAAACAATGAAATCATTCAGTCTGTAAAACCGCTGGTATGGGGCTTCTGGCAGGTCAAACTATTCCAAAAAAAAAAAGTGAACCATCTTGATGTAAATGGTATTTAGTAAATAGGACAACATGGTTACGTTTGAGCTGAAGGAAGGGGCCTGTGCAGTAGAGTGAGAGACAGTCAGACAGTGGTCAAGGACAGCTCTGAAAGGGTTTTCTCATTCAATTTGAGCACTGTGTTGCTAAATACTATTCCATTCATTCATTAACTGAGGAGCTTTGTATTTGACTTTCAGTTAACACAACAGGACAAGTTTGTATGATTTTTTTTTTCATAAGAAATCTTTCATTTTGCTCATTCAGAGCAGTACCCCTTTATCAAGGCAAGGGTTTCAGCGTCTATGCCTGAAGTAAATTTAATTAATGATATTCCTGAAGGCTGGCAATACAATGACACTGTTGCAAACTGAGAAACATTTACGTTACAATAATAACTTCAACATTAAAATAGTAGCGTCACATTTATTTTTCACCAGTAGGCTTATATTGTTTAAAGCTGACAAGTAACAGTGGCTTACATGATAATCTGCGTCACTTTTCGGTTGCTTTTTCTCATTAATGGCTGAATTTTGTGTCACTACATATACATACTGCTGCTGCAAAGAATTGTGGGACTGAAAAAAAGGCAAAAAAAGTTTGGGTGCAACACAGATC
Organism: Lates calcarifer; assembly: GCF_001640805.2. NCBI lineage: Eukaryota > Metazoa > Chordata > Actinopteri > Centropomidae > Lates > Lates calcarifer. The sequence continues at coordinate 13,311,431 of NC_066854.1, forward strand.
AGCAGATCAGTTCAGGCTTAAGGAATTGGAGTATAGTTCTGCAAATTTGGGGAACTATATATATATATATATATATATATTATAAACTCAGATATATTAGAATGTAAATAAATGGTTCAAAATATCCAGAAAATATTCACTGTGGAATACGAGCTGGAAGCCCAAGGCTCAGATATTTAAACGAGAACTTTGAAGGCTGAAGTGGAGAAGGGTTTTGAAGTCTTGTGTGTTGTCCTGCCCATGCCAATTCCTTCCAATGTAATCTAGAGAAAGAACAGGAATTAGTGATTTTTTCCACCATCATCCCACATGAGACCCACGCAGGCTGTATGTCTTGCCCAAGATTGCCTACACAAGTACAACCAATGGCGTACCAATGGAGAAAGTCTGCTGGCAGACTTCAAAGTGCCGAACAGCTGAGAGACCTGGTAGAACTCGTCGCCTGGCAACCACACGTCGCCTCAGGGAAACAGTAAATAATCATATTCTTTCCCAGCACTGCCAAGCAGTTTATTTTATCATCCACAGATGAAGGTTGCTCGTTTGTTCCACTTTGGACCATTGTTGCGTCATATAAGTCATTTAATTCATCCTGTGTTAGTAGACGATGGTTAATAAATATTCTCATTTAGACCAAGTTATTGTCCTGCTTATTCCTCTGAGGCATCATGGCTTCTAATATCACAAATTTCTTTGCTTACTAATTTTCCTCAGAGAAGGTGGTCCCACAAAAATGACAGCTAATCTATATAAAAGTAGCGATTCCACTACACTGTCAACACCATTTATGTTTTACCATGTACATCTTTAATGAGTTGCACAGTCTACTACATCGTAGCACTAGTCAGATTGACAAAGTTTGTGGGTGGAGCTTAAGCGGAGGCAAAAAAATTCCCTACACACAACAAACATACAACACACATACAACAAAATACTAAATCTGAACACATTTTCATGACCACTAGAAGATTTTGTCAGTTTTGCTTTCCACTGTCAATTAGTTACTATAGGTAAACAGCCTGTAAAGTAACAACTATGCACTATGCTTAAGATCTGTCACCCAAAACCACCGACCATAACTCAGTGGGTACAGAGACTGAAAAGGGTCTACACAATGGAGCGAATGACTGCAAGTCTACAACTGAAATGGAGACTTGAACAAAGATGGAACTGTATTACTCTCTATTTGGAGGACTAATGGAGGAATATGGGTTATTATAAGATTGTCATGTATCTCTAAGTTTGATATTGTGCTGCTGTTATTCCTTTTGGTGCAAATATTTATTCTCCGTGTGATTCCTCTTTGTGGTATTTTTATTGCATTTACTTGCATTTCAATTCATATGGTCCTATGTCAGTGAATGTTAAAAATGAAAAATAAAAAGTTTGAAAAAAAAGATCCGTCATGAGTGACTAAAATATTACTTTTGCCACCACTTAACCTTCCTGGATATTTGCCTCTCTAAAGGGACCCTGCCAGTAACCTCTGTCTCTGTACTGGGGTCTGAGTCTGTCTAAGGGATTTTCTTTCTCCTCTCTTCATTTCTTTTGTAGCTCAGAATTCTCTTTATTGTGGTTTTTCATGTGTACAAGATTATACAAGAAGAAACAATGCTCTGGCTGACTATGAGTGTTTATTTTAGGATGAATACACTATTTTCTCTTCTATTTTCTTAGGGGCGCGTGACCCCCTATCTCCCCAAGAAACTCAAGAAAACAAATGTTTCCATTTTTTTCCTAATTTATGTGCACTTGTTTTGTTTCAGCCAGCCCCAGCTCATGTCTGTGTGTCACACACACACACACAACTCGTTACATTAAGTGCAATAAAAGCTCATACAAGCATCTGTAAAACCATAGATGGACAGACGTCGACAAGGAAGCTAGTCTGTCTGTGTGCACGTTTGTCTATGTGCATGTATGTTTGTGTGACTAAAAGTGACTCCTTAGATTCAGGCACCCATTCAGGCAGACTGAGACTAACCTCCACCTCCTCAGCAGGGCCAGTTGGGGTGCTGCACCCCTTGGACTGTTTGGCCCTCTGCTCATAGAGCTGCAGCTTGGAGCGCAGCACTCCAATATCTAGCAGTAGCTAGTCCCTCTGCTGTCGCAGCTTGTCTAGCTCCATAACATAAATGTGGCGTCGCTCCCGGCACTCTTCATCAATCATACACGAGGAATTTGGGGGGCCTCGGCTGTCAAGTTTCAAGTTGTCTTTTGCAAATAAACCCCCCACAGATGGAAGAATGGGAGATGTGTTTATCTGTAACTGTTTAAAATGATGTCACTATGCCTTATTCTTTTAAATTTATTGTTCTGAAAATTAAATAATTAGTAATAAATTGCCAACTTACTTGCTCAGCACAGTGACTCAGATATACTGGTTCTAGGTGCCAGCCTAAATTGGCTGACAAATGTCAAATAGTCTACAAGACATGCGTGACAGTTTCAGTTTGTCATAGCAACATTTATAAACTTGATTCTGTGCAATAGCAGGACAGGTATTGCTTCTTTTGTGCTCGACCTTAGCAACCACAGACCATTTGTCTACTTTAGAAGTGATAGACAGGAACAATCAAGCTCTAGGACTGTTATCAAAAGAATGTTTTTTTAAAACAATAAGCAGCCTTTTCTCAGTGACCTTTCTGACAGTAATATACATTATCCCTCTGAAATACTAGATGCAGAATTGCTGTTTTGTTAATCATTGCTAGACATGCATTCTTTAAATTGCCTGGGACTAAAGATAGAGTCAGCCGCTGGCTCCTCCACAGAATTATCAGTGATGTTCATAGTGGCGAAGCAGCCCATTGGCTTACTTTTAGACAATTTAAAACATTTAATTTAAAAAAAAAACACACACATCTTCCTTGAGAAAAGCAAATGCCAGTTGTCTCATATAATTAATCTCCAGCTCCTTTACATGCTCATCTAAATTCTGGAAAGCATTAAAAGTAAATAAAGACAAATCCTCTGTATCTATTCCTTCTAATGTTACATTTAACGAATGCTTAGTAAATAAATCATCAGAGATTTACTATGCTTTCAACACACATTTTCCTGCTACTGGGAATCAGTTTGATATATTGCACAAGTTCTGCTCGTAGTAGTCAACTGTTGACTTATGAATTCTCTTTAAACAGTTCTCAGTTCACCCTACAGGCCTTCACTTCTTCTACTCTTAAGCTATCAACTGCAGAAAAGGAACTGCGTAGGGTATACTAGACCCTCTAAAGCTCTGTGCTGCATTTCTTGCTGAATAAATTACAAACCTATTCAATCTCTCAATTTCTACAGGTCTGTAAATCTGCACATGTAGTCCCACTGCATAAGAGCAATCCTAAAAATGATCTCAACAACTATTGGCCAATTTCCAAACTTTGCTGTCTTGCTAAAGCTTTGGAGTCATTAGTTATCATCAGTTATAATCAGCCCAAATAATTCCCCACTGGTTTCAGAGCTAAACTTAGTACTGTCACAGCTACCATTTTGATTACAGATGATATTTCATTTACTGTCGAGACTGTCCTGTAAATGGTTTCTGATCTATTTCATAGAAAGCATTGTGTGATCTCAGGAAATGGGGGGATCCCAAAAAGATTCATTATTTGGTCATGTCTTGTTCATCATCTTTATGCAGATGATACAGTTCTGTATTCCTCTGCTAATACTGCCCACTCAGCCACTGAAATCTTACAACAAGCCTTAAACAAATTGCAAGATGCACTTTTCTAATTTGAGATTAGTTCTGAATGCAAACGAGACTAAATTTATGCTATTCCTGAGAGCCAGCCCTTTTCTGGAATGGACATAGAGGGTCTCAGAGTATAAATATCTTGCTATCTGGTTGGATCATTTACGTTTCACATTGGACTCACTTGTCGGCAAGTTACAGCAACAACGGGAGGTCATCTGGGCTGTACAAAAAAAGTGAAGCTAATGTATGTAATAACAACACAATTTAAAAGCAACTTCATTAATTAAATCAACCACTGAAATAAAACTGTCCTGATTGCCAAAACCTTGAAAGTTTGTCAGCTGACCAGTCCACCATATACGATCATTACAAACCAGACAACTATAAATAACTAGAATTAATATACAATATATTACTAAGCTTCAGAATTACCCTAAGATTACTGTTATTCTATTATCAGAATTTAGTATTAGTGTACTGAACTGGTAGAATGTTCATTGAGAGATGTCCTCCTCACAGAATACATAATCAACATAATGTTGTAAACAAGACAAAACCAATAGTAGCTAATGTATATTATGTTTGTTAGCCCTCTTGACATTATGGGTGATTTAAAAAGTCAAGTAATGTAGTCAACTACAAAATACAAATGTAATTATAGCCTTGCTAGAGCTAGTACCATTACCTCAAGTTACCTTACACTGCAACAGTGAATCAATCCTCTTTTTTACTTTCTTAGTAGAAAAAAAATTATGCACCTCACTGCTAATCCTTCACTCTTCTCACTGCCTTCCATGAGCCATGTCTGCAGTTGACCCTTCTCATTGAGGTGGAATCTCATCCTAACTGCCTTTTCAAAGACAGCATTTAAAAGCTGCCCACTGATGGGAGGTTGGAATAATCTGTGGATCCTTATCAGAGGGGATTATGTCTCCTGGTAGCCAGCAGGTGTGACTGGACCAGTTGGTTGTGCCCTCAGGGTGATACCATGCTGTCCACAGAGGCCCTCCTGTCACCTCATATATCCATTAGCTGCCTTACATTCATAAAATGAGGTGTACAGGCACACTTGAAGGCACATAATAGAGAAGAGGTATGCAGCTGAGCACAGGCACCTATAATGGAATAGATTCCTTGTCCACACTTGAGTGACTCTGAGAGGGGCTATAAATAAGCAGTAATATGCATGTAGGGTAAGTAAGGGCACGGGTAAGTACAGAGATTGGACTTTCACACCTCTTGACCTTAAAAGAAGCAGCTCAAAGTCAAAACTGTCAAGTCAAAACAAATCAAAGAAATTATATACTGTAAATTATGAAGTAAAAACCAGCAGTAGTAAGAGTGTCAGCCAGTAATAGGAGGTAAGAAAATACTGAAGGTGGGTGATGCCACACAATGTTCACAAAGCTCACATTTGACACCATCTCCATGGCACATACATTTTGTTATTGCAAACTCAATAGTTCCCCCATCTGTTGTCTTCTTAAATTCAGTAAAATGTCAGTTTTCAAAGAGTATTCAAAGGGAGGTAGGAGAATTAAAAGGCTTTTGATGTGAACCCGTTTAAACTGTGCAGGAGGATTCATTAACAGTTGCTTAGCAATGACTGAAAGAACAGCATAGTAGAGGTGACTGGAGATAATCTGTGTATGAAAACATTATTTACATGGTGACTGGAGTGGTGAGTATGACATATATATATATATATATATATATATATATATGTATGTGTATGTGTGTGTGTGTCATGTTGAAATATATTAACAAATCATTTAGAATAAACAGTGGGGATTCAAAGTTTGTTTCAAGCATACTGCAAGTCATTGTCATATGAAGTTCTTCATTAGATCCTCCGAAAATTGATCGATTGATTGAAGTGAGTTTTTAATGTTAGGATTTATAGCATGGTGTTGACATAGATTGCATTGTATTGTATAAGGGATTCTCATTTTCTCTATCTATTCAATTCAGTTCAGTTGAAATTTTATTTATATAGCGCCGAATCACAACAAAAGTCATCTCAAGGCACTTTTCATATAGAGCAGGTCTAGACCGTACTCTTTAGATGGTATTATATACATCTATATCTATTCATATCATTCTGTCTCTTTCTATGGGTATTTCTATGGGCATATGTGAGTATTATTATTATTATTATTATGATTATTATTGTATACTGTTGCTGCTACCATTTGCACTATATACTGTTATTATATACTGTATTATTATTATACTGTTAGTTTACTATTATTACTATCACTAACTGTTACTATTACTATATATTATACATATATTACTATAAACAGTTTTTAACAGTAACATTACAATCATACCATCAATATTATTAACATCATCTTGCCGCTGCACCTTATCTTGTCTCATACTGTATTTTTATTTTATTTTCTACCTCAGTATTCATTTTTTATACTATTGTATTTTATTGCATTCACATACGGACTACTATGACAACCGAATCTATCTATCTATCTATCTATCTATCTATCTATCTATGCCTCTAGAGCTGTAGAGTCTGATCTATGATGGCAAACCTCCTGCTGCTCCTACAACTCCACTCAACACCTGCTGTAATAATTAATAGTCCTACTTCTAATCTTGTTACTTTTATTATTACTTTTATAATTGTCATTACCATTATTGCTATAATTGATACCACTTTACCACTTTCACATCTCTATATAGAAACTGCATTATGCTATGTTCTCCTTCCCCTGATCTCTCTGTCCCTCTCTCCCCTTCCCCTCTCTCTCTTTCTTTCTCAACCCAACCAGTCATGGCAGATGGCCGCCCAGTCTGGTTCTGCTCGAGGTTTGTGCGGTTTAGAAGTGGGGTTAGGTTTAGCTGTAGAAAAGTACCAGACACACCTCCTGCGACAAGTTACACCTCTGTACACCCTCTCCTGCCCAGACAGATCCTTCTCCCTAGAAATCCAGTCAGCTGCTGAGTACACCCAGAATGCATTGCTACTTACATCAACATACAGTATTGTTGAAAAGCTAGCTTACTGTACACAATGTAATTTGTACAGCTATTCATTACAGTGTAAATGATACAAAACTAGGTAGATTTTGCTGTAACCTTTTGAATGCATGATATTTCCTTTCTGCATCAGGACCTGAAAACATAAGGTATGAAAGTTACAGAAGCATTTTGTCAGATACATATTTATTCAACATTTCATCTCATTTGCATGTAGGATCAACAGGTTGTCAACATTAATCAGGCTGATACTAAAAAAAAAACTACAAGTGGTCATAAGAGATTTGAATTCAGTTTTTGAGATTTTGTTGATAATAACCTTATTTATTTCCAGTTGTTGAAAGCTGAACCCTGATATATTTCTTAAAGAATTCAGATATGATAAACAGATTTTGAGAACTCTTTTCCACCCCTGAGGCACATGTGAATAATTCACACAATGTTGTTCCACTCTGCTACAGGAGGACGTGAACAGACAGTAGGTTTCCTGTGGGTCCACCAGCTTTACCAGGATTTGCTGCTACTGCGACCTTTTCAGTGACTGTTGGGGCAGGTGGGTGAGGGGGATTACCATGTCTTGACTAGCTGCTGGAGCAGCTAGTGGATCAATATGACTACCACTGAGGAGGGGAGGACAGGTCAGCACATACCCCCATACCTGCTCCTGCCAATGGCTTTATCCCCATCCAATTACCACGCTGTCTTACCCACCTAAAAAACAACCCAATCAGCATCTTAGAGGTCATCATGCTAACCTTTTTACACCTCTATCTGTGACAGTCCAGCTCCTTCCAAACCACCACCTAACCCCCACACCAGCCTCTCAGCCAAGGGCCCAATTAAAACGCTTGCTCTGCTTTGTCACTGTCGAGAAATTGCCAATGCTCCGAGGCTTGATCCATCCAATAAAACATGCTCAAACGGCCCGGCTGGGGCCCCACTAAAAGGTTCGCAAAGGTGCTGAAACACGGATGCTGCCATCAATTATTTAGCAAAAGGTGAATATTTCACATATACTGGGAACACGGGTCAGGTCCTGTGGATGTTTGCAGGATAAATATTTAAAGATCAATATTTTATGGGTGTGAAAGAGAGGGGGGAGGCCTTGGGGAAATAGTAGGGAAGTGCGGATGAAAGGCAAATAGTGACTTAGAGGGGAATCAGGAGGCACTTAGTTTCACTATAAAATGTATTCTGTAGCAGGGGCTGAGGTGTGTTCTGCTTTTGAATTAAAGATCTTCAAGTGTCTTTAAAGTTAGAGAGACAGAAGTATGAATTGAGGCTTCTGCGGCCTAGTTTTCCCATTCGTTCTCAAAAGGAAGCATTACCTTCATGTATTATTGATGATTAGGTAGTCTTTTCAAAGCAATCCAGTGAAACAGAGGCCGAGGTGTGAGGCTGAATATCCCACACCTCTGCTGCCGACTGAAAGGAAAGGGGGGATAAAGTGTTTCCTCACCTTGTTTGGCTTTGTCTCAGGTTGTGTGTCACTTGATATTGGCCAGGTGTTGAGAGCTTTATCTGTATGTAGTCGTGCAGATCCTCACCTTCAAACTTAATTAGAAATCAAATCGATTGGATCAAGAGCAGATGTGTTTCCCGGGCTGGAGGTAACCTGAACGGACACAGTATTTGACGGGTTATTTGTTCAGTTTTTCACCCTCCATCGCAGGTGCCTCAATCCACTTCCCCTTTTAATATCACATGGTGAAGCATTATATATATATATATTGTGTATGACTGTGTTTGTTTGAGAGGTGGCTGTTTATTTTGTGGATTATTTCTTTGGAGGTGGAGTGGGACTACTTTTGAGTTGCTGTTTAACGAGTGCATTCATGGAGAAATACACATGCCTTTAGTGCAGCCATTATTTACCTTCTACAGACCCAATCTTAAAGCCCTACACATATTACAGGCCAGTATATCTGCAAAAACTTCAGAAAAAAACTATGTGGTGGGAGTAGGGGAGGATATAAACTATGTACTATGTACTATTAACACACTGATCACAAATATCTGCTATCATAATTAGCCTACTTAAGAGCTAGCTACCATTGTGTTTATGTGTTTTTGATATAACTGTGTAGTTTAGTCGCTCAGTTTAAGTAGGTGGTTCTCAGAGAAGCTTACTAAGCAACATTTAAGACCACACATGGGGAGATGACTGGCATTCTGCCCAACAGCGATCAACCTAGTTCAATGAACTAATGGAAAAGTGTGAGGTGGCAAAAGGGTTGAGGGTTGTGTCTCCTCAAGTAATATGCAGAATACAAGTAGTTTGTCTAGAATGCCAATGCTTCTTATTCTTTTGTTTCTTTTTCAAATAATTATTTTGTGCAAAACTATGATGACAGCATGCATGGACTCGGTCAAGATTTTTGTGTGTGATTTTATTCTTCTTTAGGCATGAAAAAAATGAACTGCATTTTTTAAAAGCAAGCAGAGTTTCTCACATGCCCACCATGCCCAACTAAATATGTATTTAACAACCAAATTAATAAAATTATATATTATGTGAAAATAATATGCATTTCTAATGCTGATAAACTAATGTGTTCACACGTTTTAACATATTCTAATACTGTTTAATGCAGTGCAAAAAATATTAAACCTCTCTCCTGACTCCTCAGCCTCTCAGCATCCTCAGTCCCACTGTCGCTACAGCTAGAATTTATGAATACTTCTCTTTTTGGCAGCCATTCATCATTACTGCCATTAGCATCATCCTTATTTGACTCAGGTGATATTTGCTCCACTGTCCTGTAGGGCTTTGTATCATGCACTGTACTGGAGCCCTAACAAAATATAAAGAACTCACTGTTACTCACATAATGGAACTAATTCTTTTGGTTGCCAAAACTGCAAGTTACATTCTAAAAACATATCAGTTGATTCACAGCCAAAATGGACTCTGATGAAGTACTTTCAAAAACAACAAAGGCACAGTAATAGTATGAATTATAGTTTAAATAAATCCAACAATGCATGATGTCCAATTTAGTGGACAGATGATTAATTGTAATTTCTCAAGGAGTGGCAGTGTATGGAATGACACAATAGCATCCTTTGTGGTCCATTTAACAGTTTTTAAATAGCTGTCCACTATAGTGACCACTGTGCATGAAAATAAAATTAGATTATTTTCACTCACTTTGAAGAGTGTAGGTTCCACTGACCTTTGAATCTAAGATACATACATATGCAAGTATACTGTATACAGCATTGCGTCTATGGTATCATGAGATAATTGCTAATTAATTTTGGTGTTATATAATAAATGCAAAGCAGCCACTGGAATGATGACAGCTATCATGTTGGGCTGAGATGATCTACCCACTGAATTAGAGAATTAGAGAAAGTTGTCATTATGTTCCTGTTACACCAGATGGGTTCAGACAGCCTGCTTAAAAGCACTTGAAAAGTCATCTATGCTGCAATGCACAGAATAAATGATATCCAGGCAGATGATATTGTGCATCTGTTTCTAGATGGAGATGATTACAATGTATAGAGACTGGTATTATGGAAAATGTGAAAGTGCTACTATTACACTGAAGTTATTACACAGAAGGTCCCATTAGTAGAGAGGATGTATAATTAAATAATCCAAGGAGACTTCTGTATGTTGGAAGACATACAAGTTACAAAATACAGAGATAAGCATGGGCCATTATCATTATACCAAGTAAAGAAATAGTTTATGTTTTATATGTCATATGTGATATACATGAACAATATATATATATTTCTTTTGTTTGCCAAAAAGTCATGTACAGTATATTATAGTACAAAGTAACAGTTTAGTTTAATTAGGGGACTTTTGCTGAGCCTTTTTTGTCCAGGCTAGCTGTTTCCAGTCCATATGCTAAACTCAACTATCAACTCACTATTAAGGTCTTAACTGCCAGACAAGAAAGCGGTATCAATCCTCTTATTTAACCAACATTTTTTCCCAAAAAGCAAATATGCATATTTCCCAATAGTCAGTATGTTCTTCTAAACAAATAAACAAACATATTGGTTGTATATTTGAATTGGATTTATGGTCAAACAGAAAAACACAAGCTCAACAGAATAGTACTGAAAACCAGATAAATAAAGGCAGCTCTAAAGCTATTAGATCTATAGTGCACTGGTCCCAGTGGAACTATAATGAGTTTCCAGCAGCAGAGAACATGAGGTTTCTCTATATGGAGTATCAGAATCAGGTGGGTCGAAAATCATAAGGCTCATTTAGCCCTGCATGTCTTGTGACACTGAAGGACCCTCATTTACATGTCACAAGGTGATCCTGAGCTCTCTATTGACCGACCAGGCGAACTGAACTGATGTGTATAAATTGCATCTGTAACAGGTATGGACATTTGGTTTCAGGCTTGGTTACAGGACTGGATATGTGAGCGCTAATGTGCGGCTGGTCGATCACGGATTCATTTTGCCATTTAGAAAGGGTCTCTTCCTATTATATACTTGAAATGAGAGTCCCTTTTCATTCTGTCAGCTCAACTTAAAGTTGGCTAAATATGGCCGAAAGTGAAATCTAAAAGGTGAGTGTGTGAGTGGCATAAAAATCAAGATGGATTACAAGGACGGAAAAGTTGGCTGTTCCTGTGATGTTCTGAGAAGATTCTCTGCACATGCTTGTGGATCATTTAAGGCTCAGAGGTACTCCAAAAATACCATTAGAGGAGTTTTCTTATTTTAACACCGGCTGTCTTGATGACATCTCATCACCGGTCACTGTTGTTCTAAAAATGTGACTCTATCCTCTATCCTGCTTTTTTTCCCCTCACATCCATTCACGTCCACTCAGGATTTCTCCGAGGAGTGCTGCTGAAGGTTTGACAGGGACTAAAAATACTCGTTCCTCAGAGTCACATTTGACAGTTATTTATGAAGCTTCCAACATGACCTATGAGCAAGGAAAAGTTCAGCACTGAGAATGAAGGCCATCACTCAGAAATGTACATGTACAATGTATTAAATAAATGATGATGTCTTATAAAACAACCCGTTAAAAAAGTCAGTTGCGAATGTAGAATACTTTTATAGTTTAGATAGACAGATGAAGGCTTAAAATAAAATTATCCATACAAAAATTATTTCATCTGCTAGTCCAGCTAAAATGCCTATTTATAAGACACCTGTAGGTGGGACCTATGATGAAATGTCATGTTCATAAGAATATTTGAAATGCTTCTTGGGCAGTTCTGTTCTATGGTCTGAGACACAGCAATTTTCTGACCCCATTTGTACCTGGTATTAACCTGTGATCTGTATCTTGACATATTATCTGGATAATGACATTTAATCATGACCGTTTTTACACCAAGTGTTCTGATTTCTGCAATCTGTTCATCTCTCGATATCCAATTAAGCTTAGACTCTCTAGTCATGGTCTGTCTCAAGTCAAAGGAAATGACAGGGTGTATTCACAGGGATCGCTATGATGTGCAAGGGGTGCTGTCCTAGCTAACATAATTTGTAGTTTTAAAAGGTAATCAGAATCAGTGGCGATTTTCTAATGGTTAGCGCTACCTCAGCTATCCCTGTAGATCACATGGCCTTGTCTCGCATATTTGCAAGACAGTTCACATTCAGATTTTTCTTGATCTGGATTAGATATCCAATAGATATGCCACGCGGAAAGCATGCACAACATTTATATGCATTTAAATACGTTAATATTGCTATTGCTTTCTGCAGGAGCCTGATTCCCTGGTTTACACGGCATTAGCATTTAGCTCAGTAACTGCTGTGCCTAAGTGCAGTCTAAGGCTGTACTCTTAGACTTGTTAAGGTTTTATGAATGCATTTCTATATTCTCCTTCGCACCTGTGTACATATTATGTGTGCACTGTATTTGAGAATAACTTGCACAATTGGTCATTTTGGGAAGACGGTTATTGATTTAAATGAGATTGCCTGTTCTTTCATTGTCCCCCAACATGTGAACTCAGTTCTCTTAAATCCTGGAGGAGACAAAATGTCTATCTCAGTTTAAAAAACCTGATAACATGCTTCTGCTGCTCTGACTCAAAGCAAAAGCTGAAGCAGAATTTAAGATCAATTAGGACTCATTCCTACTCTGATCATGCTTGATAAATATGAACCCATTGATCATCTTCATGCCACACCTGTAAGTCATTATCTCTTTAAGTGTAGGATGTATGGTGGCTGAGCTGCCTTCCAGGCTACATGTTTAAAAGACAAAGCTAAAGGAGAAAAGACTGCGTAAAGAGAGGGAGAGAGAGAGAGAAGCAGCGGTAATTTCTTCACGGCATCCAGCCTCTCTGCCACAGATGACCCCCCGAGTATTGGTCCTGGCAGCCAGCTACAATTATCATTCAGCAGGAGTGAAGGACTCTGTTTGATATCTGCCAAGGTAATTTAGTGGGAAAGATTGAACAGAGCTTTTTTTTTTTTTTTTCTCCCTGGATTGTGACTGACCCCTCTGCATATGGAGTTTGGATGCCTCCAGCAGCAGCAGCATCCCACTTTATCCCGGCAACAAAACACTTTCAAAAGCATGTGAATTCAGAGGGCATACACAAAAAGCTCTGACAACTATTTACCTGACAGTATCTTAGTCTAGATAACACCAGCTGAGTTATTTTCCCATGAAAACAGCAAGACTTTTCGGGGCAGTGTCATTGTGATATCACTGATAGCTAGGCCGCTCTAAATGGGACTTCCATTAACAGTATCTTTCACCAAAGTCTTCTAATTTAGGTTGGGAAAGAAGTCTCTTGGGTGCATCTCTTTCATGTTAATCCTCCTCTGCCTGTGATCAACACCCATGGTGATACTGTTGCAATTTCAACTGATGTACATTAATCATTGCTGCATCACTCACTCTGACTGCTGCTTCATTTGAAATGATAGCAGCGTCCTATCCCTATATTGTGAAGAGTTTGCATAATAGCAAAATTAGCAAATTAGCAAGTACATGCTAAGTGTAATCATTGAACATCGTTTGTTCAAGTCTAATCTTTGCACACAAGATTACGGTCCTTTAAAGATTATTGCATCCCCTGCTTAGCAATTAACCATGAAGTTCTAGGAAATGTTTAAAAGATTTGGAGTTAATTGCTGCAAATTGATAAATTCACACCTGAGACTTAAAATTATTCCAGATGAAATCTAAATTTTAGTGTTTTTTATCTTGCTCTCAACACTGTCTCCCCAGTGAATGAAAGACAACCGTGTACATGTCTACAGGTGGTGGGTTATTAAAATACAAAACAAGATCTGACCAGTGCTGACCAGAAAAACTCTTGAGGCTCGATGGGAAAAACCTGGGAGAACTCATGAAAACAAGGTCAGTCATCATGTTAGGGGCAGCGCATTTGAAAAGAGCTAATGCTGTGTTCTCTGCACTCACTATAGTTAAATCATGTCAGAGCAACCAGCATTGCTTGTCAGTGCCACTTTTTTCCCCAGTCTTGTCATTATTTAGTGGTTTTATTAGATGTAACATTAACCAGTGGGCTGTAACCTGGCATGGCAGCAGGACCTTGGGCAGTATGTAACCTGGATCTCTCTAACGGGAGTTCACAGACATCGCAGCACAGTCTCCATATGTTGAGACAGACAAAATATTAAGGCTGATTAAAACTAGAGGAGGGTGTTTATTTATGTGTGTTTTTTGGATCAACACCTAGAGCTAGATATGAACAGCAGATTTTTTCACCCTGGAATCTATGACGTTCCAAAGCTTTAAAGAATTGACTTTAAGCTGCAGGGACAACCATCTTTCACAAGTATTCATTAAAACATCAGTGTGTATACAGTTGTGATGTTGGTTGTCCATATTAGATATAACCAATCGGCTTTATCAAACTAAGGGCACATGGCACTCTGATACTCACTGACCTCCACTGGCTACCCATGGCTGCCTGAATCAAATTCAAGTCACTAATGCTTACAGAGTAATCTCTGGGTCTGCACCCATCTACTTGAACTCAGAAATACAGGCTAACGCTCCTTGGTCATTGCGTTCCTCCAAGGATCGCCATTGATTCCCCAGTGATGAAACCAGCTCCCAAATACTATCAGAGCAGTCGGTCCTCAAGAATCTCTTTAAGACTCATCTCTTCAAAGAGCACCTGCTCTCCTAACACCTCTATCACCCTAACATGACAAAATAGCACTTACTATGCGCTTCGATGCATGTCTTTATCTGATCTCCTTGAACTTTGTCTTATTGAACAGATTTAGTGCCTAGTACTTACTTCAAGGTCTCCTACTGCATTTAAGCTTTGGTGTTGTCTCTCACTTGTAGCCATTTCAGTGCCATGTGGCGGTGAGTTTGTCTGTAATGTTACACTGAACTGTGCCCTGCAGAGAGAGTTTGCTATCACTTAACTTGCCAGGTTACTGATGAGTTGGTACATTTTAGCCTTGACAAACTATCTCCAATACATCAGCTTTCATCAGCTCCTGTCAGGCTTTTCACAATGTACAACAGAGACCAGTCTTCTCCCTTTCTTCCCCAGCCCCAGTTGCTCTGTTAGCATGTGGCTATAATTAGCTGCAGATCGAGGAGTGTCATTCTAATGGTACAGCCCTGAAACAAACGTTGGAATCTTGCATTAAAGCTCTAAATACAGGTGTGAATGCTCTCAAGATGCACTGAGGGAACATTGAGATATGATCATTAAGACCACATTCGGAGGTGGTCTGGGCCACATATGGCCACTTGTATATGCAAATGTGTCCTGGGCCACAATGAAGAACCAAGTGCTTGCTCATGGTAAATAATATTATAAAGAGTACTGTCTGGACTTGCCCCCCCCCCCCCCCCCGTGTTGGTAAGGGGATAAGGGGAGACTCCAAAGCTCTCACTTGCATCTACACACTCCAAGCACCCTCTTGCAGCTCTGTCCTGGCCCACCAGCCACAACTGTGTCTGTCCCAGGTCCCTCAATTAGGACTCCACTAATTGAGGGACTGCCCCGCAGAGCGGACGCCTCCCAGCGTAATACAAGTGTGGAACATTTACACACGCCACACCTGGAGGTAGGTATGATTATACATCGGAGATAGACATACCAATGAAGTGGTCGGGAGTAACAAAAGCAGAAATGTCTGGATAATGAATGAATAACCTTAAATGGTACAAAGGTCAACTGTTAACTGCCCAAGGTACAAAAAACCATAAAAAACCTGTTAGCTTTTCCTGCAGCACTGGAACAAATGAAGCCTTTGAATACAAAGAGTTCCTACAGGTGTCTCAACTTTTGAATTACAAACTCTGTCTGTACAGAGGCAGTGTTGGAACAAACTGTTACTACACCCTCTGATGCATTATTAGGACCATACTGCTCTGCAGGAAGTAGTACTGTATACTGATATCAGAATGGTAAAAAAAAAGAAACTAAGAGAGGTTGTTCCACTGATTGGAATTTCCGACACCCAGGGAAAGCTACTGATAGCAGTGAAAACAAAACTCCTGTCCTCTTTTTGTTTCGGTTGCACAATACTCTATTTGGAAGTTCTACTTCGCTCACATTTGCTCCTCACGTTCATTCTGTGGCTGCAGCTGGAGGTTTGGTGGATAACTGGATGTATACTGGATGTAAAGGTATAGTCTCACATACAAGACAAACATCATCTCTCTGATTCCATGAGTAAAAATTAACATACAAGGTAAGTTGGATATGTGTGATATTCTCTAAATGTGTGCACATGATTTATAAATCCCTGATTTTACACTATGTTTTCCTCCCTGTAAAGAACAAATAATATTTAATACACTATTTGTGGAACATCCCCACATTTGAAATGATTTTTTCCACTAGATTAACCGCCCACGACAAATATCAAGATGCACTAATACAAACATGCCACAGTGGTGTAGATATCATTAAGGAATAGTAGGAAAGTTTGTCACTTGACATACTGCTACATCTATTGTCTTCTTACATGAAGTTTAAGTGCATTGAGTATATAATTGTCATAAGTCATGTAGTGTACATGCAAGGGATTTGACATTTACCCTGATACACACTTCCCCCTGCCTGGGCTGTGCCAATGTGTGAAGAGCAACAGTCAACATGCATAATGAGATGATGTAGCATGTATAATCACTGATTTATAAATATCAAGAGAAGTGTCTGTTACTATTGGATCATTGCAAAGCATCAGTCTAATTCTCAGTGACAAACAGGGTGAAGATTTATGTACATACTCGGCTATTCTTACGGTGTGACAAGGAGAGGGATGACCCAATGCATATCGGCTTCACTTTTAGTGCTTGATAGATGGAGCCGTCCAAACATGACTGTACTCTGCTTAATCCTCAGCAAAGACTGTGTGAACTTTATATACCTTCTCTATTGACAGTGGTGACTTATTGGAAATGTCGAAAGTGTCTCTGTCCCCTCTCCTCTGTCTAATGCTGCTCAGCAGAGGCTTACAATGACCTTTGGCCACTGTGCAATAATGTGCAAAGATTTATGAGGCTAGAATGTCATTCACGCTCTCAAGAGTTATATATGTCGCATTTGTGTCTCTCATTTATGTTTCTTTCAAGGAGGTAGTCTTAGCTGTAATTACATTCAATAAAGTGATAACTTAGATCGTATCTAAAGATCATCCAGTAAAATAATATTGATTTGCTGTGATGACTGCTGGGACATCACAGTGTATTTTAGATGTCAGACTCATCGCTCACATTTTATGATGGACACAGAGCATGAGCAACTCCATTAGCATTTCTTACTTCTACACAAGTCACTTCTAAATATGGACTCAAACGTGGCTTCTGGTGCCAAATGTGCCCTTTGTCTGAATCTGTGATTGATTGATTGATTGATTTTGTTTTTGTAGCTTGGTCCATCATTCACCATGTTAACTGCTGAGATCTTGGAATACAGTGAATAGCTAAAAGTACCTGTAGGTCCAACAAGGCAACAAACACAAATCAGTCAAACAGGTTGTTTACTTTGGAGATGAATGAAGGTGAACAGAAAAAATATTCACCGCAGTTTCAAGATTGACTTCTGGTTCAACTTGACCTACTGTACTGTCCATAGATGTGCCCATTCACAGCAAAGATGTATTAATACCAGAATCTGAGCTAAGCTCACATTCAGCTTTATCTCTAAATACAGTGATAGCAAATTCTACTGAACAGTCTACTTGTTACAACCTGCTTTATCAGATTGCTTGTCTGTTGCTTGACTGGATTTATTTCAGTGTTGTTGCCAAATATTTTAGTGAGTACAACAGAGTATTTCTCGTTGAGGTTATTTATGTGAAGGGGGGATTGCTGCTGCTCCTACTCCCATGAACCCAGGGGGAAAACAACAATTCTTATTAGCGTTATGTCGAGTCATTAACAACAAACTTCTATGTTTAAAAGTACAACGGCAGTTCCTGTATTTTTAGTATCTAGCAGTTTGGAGGACAGCGCCGCTTGTGGAGTGGAGTGGAATTATAAAATGTTTTCTTTTCCGTTCACACAGCTCGGGCCATCAGCTTGAAAGCTTCCTGTGGTGTGTGTGCCCAGGGGACAAACAAGTCACAGGACTCAGCTCGGAGAAGCATTTAAAGTATGTGGGTCACTACCCACCACTGCACGATTACAGCATAGAGTGCATGACCCCATCTCAGACGGAGGAGTTTTGACCAGCTGACCAGCTAGCACCAGCCTGTCCCTTTATGATGAAAAAATAGACAGCCAAATGTATTCATTACACACACCTGTACCAAATCAAGTAACTTTACTCAACCTTCATTTGACAACATGTACAGTTACTAAAATATATTGATCTGGTACAACTGGGACAATTCCTTAAGCATTCCTGACGATACACAGATGCACAATTCCCTGGAAGCAGCCAGGAGAGGTAGATGGATGAGGTCAGACGGTGTTGATTGGAGGCCTTTCAAAGTGCAGGAGTTAGTTGTGCAGTTTGTGAATTATGCACCAGATTTTTGCTCCACACGCAGCAGATGCTGAGGGAGTTAATTTCGAGCAGTCTGTCAGTCTGAACCTTTTTTTTTCCATAGCAAAATCTGAACAATTGGTATGGCATCCATGGTCTCCAGAGGGTGACCCTGATGATGTTTGTGATCCCCTGATAGTATGTCTTAAACAGTTGAACTTGCATTAGAATTAAGCACTTTGAAAACAAATGGATTTCTATAAATGGTTTGCTGAGTAAATGTTTTTGGTGTTCCCCACAGCTTTTATTTACCTTTAGGGATCATCCTCTGGGAAATACTCCCAGAGGATGATCCCTAAAGCTTTCTTTTTGCATTATAGACAATGTCAGCTTTGTGCAAAAGATAACTTATTGTCTGAAGGGCACATTGAAGGGGATGAACCCTTTTAATTTTATTTACCTGCCAATCAGGACAAACTACATTTTTAGCTCCACTACTGGTAAAGCTCTAAGAATAGCAATATGGTAAGTAGGTGACATGACAATTGAAATTTGTTTCGCAATGTCATTTGGAGGAGAATGGTCCATCTGCCCTTTACCTGAGCAGCCCTGTTCTCACAATGATGTGGTTTTAAAAGAATCATGCTCTGCACAGCTGCTCCATGTACTAAGAAGTACTTATGAACTCTGTTAGATCTGGTGTCACTGCCTTCCCAACTGTTTAATTAGAACAGCAGATGTGATCCCCTCTTGACTGACAGCTATAACCCATTTGGAGCATGCTAATAATTGTCTGGTCAGGCCCGTCTATAGATTTTTTTTTTTTTTCCTCTTGACCTCATCACTCTTCTATGCTTTCTATGGCAGTCACATTTTCACATATAATAAAGGCTGACAACTGTAAATTACAAGACAAAGCATAGATTCTTGGAATTATTTCAATTAGAGCGGTTATCACTCTTCACTCCTCCTATGCCTTAGCTCTTAAGAGCTTTGTAAATGCAGAAGTGAATCATTTGGAGCTGCACTATTACATATTGCATATGAACTCTTTACATTGACTGTGAGCGCAGATAGGTCATTGTGATTCACTTCATCCTTACAAAATCCTGTCTCTTTTAAACAATTGGAGCCAGAGAATGGCACTTAAATTTCTGCAAGACAAACATGCCTTCAGTGGCGACGTTATTACCTTTTTGTGGTGTAAATCGAATGTAGCTTAGGCTGAGTGATGGACCGCAGCAAGACAAATCTCCGTCCTCTGAAAAGTGCTGACTTTAAGGCAAAAAATGGTAATAGATTCTCAAAGTGAGGGGCCATTACTGGGGCAGCATGCAAATGACGGGCGAAGAAATAATCTACAAGGTGTTATTGAGCTCTTGGTTTTGAGGAGGAAGGGAAGACCTCTCCCATTCCCCTGCCGAAGCACCGTAATGTGCGGCTTGTAATTAGGTATTGATTTGCTTTGTCGATGAGTATTTTAAACCAGTGTTGTCGTCCTAGAGAGAAAGGGATGCATAAAAGTCTGAATGCATCTTGTTAGGACCAAAGTGTAATATCTTCATACAGGTGTGAGATTGCTACAACACCAAGTGAATAATTACTTATCTCTAATAGAAAGAAAGAGGACCTGGTAATTTGGTGTCCTTGGGAGATACCTTTACATTCAGATGCATCAAGCTCTCAGAATGCTTGAACATACACTGATCAGCCACAACATTAAAACAACCTGACTAATATTGTGTGGGTCTGATTGGTCAAAGCATGGACACAGGACCTGTGGTGTCTGGAGCTGGGACACTGGCAGTGGAACCTTTTGGTCCTGTAGGTAACACACTTTGTTCTTTGTGCCCCTGCAAATGGGGAGTGTTGTTACCATGGGGGATGTACTTGATCTACAACAATGTTTAGGTGGGTGGTACTTTGACATGTACCAACCAGATGAAAAAAGGACCCATGGTTTCCCAACAAAATATTGTATTGTACAGTGACGTGCGGTGAGGTTTGTGGCTGGTGAGGCACTGACTCTTTCAGAGTCAGATTTACAAATATATGCACCCAATATATTTGCCAACTACCGATTGTGTTTCATATCTCATATCAGCATTCTTTCCATACACATAGCAGGTAGTGGGCAAAGGAAGAATGTAAAATGTATAGTGGTTCAGTATGCCTCCCAACAAACACCAAGGTGGATGCTACAGACAGCTACAACAAGCACACAACACCACGGCGGGTGCTACAGACAGCTACAACAAGCCACACAGCACCACAGCAGGTGCTACAGACAGCTACAACAATTGACACAGCACCACGGCAATTGCTACAGGTGGATGCTGCTACAGACAGCTACAACAAGTGCTACACTACAGCAGCTACAACAAGGCACCACGGCGGATGCGTTCTCTCTCTGTCACTCACACACACACACACACACACACACAGGATTCGCACATTGGTCTTACCTTTACTTGTAAATGAAGTCCATACGCCTCTCCTTCTGGACAGAAATCTCCCTGACTTTGGCGTAAAAGTCCTCCTTATCTTCTTTTAGTTTTAGAAGTCTCTCAGTCACAGTGGAGATGATTGCCACGTTGCCATCGTTAGCGCGAAATGCCAGTTCCCGTTTGGCTAAGAAGCAGGTTACATTAGCATTGAATGCTAATGTTTAGCCTATGCTGTTCATTCAAAGCCAAATCTATTCGCGAAGTTCCAAAAGTTTTTAAAGCAATTTGGCTTTGAATGTGAGTGGTTGAG